>NW_027471222.1:0-27864 GCF_051020765.1 Lasioglossum baleicum
TCAGGCCCTCAATAAAATGTTTGACTCTATAACAATAAGTCACTGTCTACAACGGTTTGTCTATGTACGATAATATTTATATCGTGAACAACGGTGACAATTGCCGACACTGTTCTGTGGATTTAATCTCGGAATACCAGGTTTTGCTCTTGGTTTCACAGAATAGGTGATGCTATTGGCTTATCTGTGCGATTATCAAGAATTGTGGTTATGTTCTCAAACGATTTGAGTCTAGATTCTGCTAGTCTAACTTGAAAATAAGGTTTCCTTCTGCCAAAATGTCTACCGATTTGTTTTTGCGTGAACAGCTAGCAAGACACTCCCTACAGCGGGTTTTCTTCTCGGAAGGCAAGGTATTCGATATATAGAATGACTTTACACCAACTGATAAAGTTCACGAACAGTTTGAATCTCTACCTCAACTTTAAGAACGCGAATTACGGAGTTCATTGCTTATACCATTCAGCGGATTTACTGACGGAATCCTTGGTTTGTCTCTCGGAATCACGAGGTAAGTGCAGCTAGTGACTAATCTGTGTGACTCACAAAGGTGGTGGTAACGACCTCGATCGGTTTGACAATCGATCTTCTTATTGGCACATGAAATTAGGGATACCGTCACTAAAACATATACTAATTTGCTTCCGTGAACGCGAAGCTATACTCTAGATACATCGGAATAGGCTCTCGCAAGGTAAGGCATTCGGTAAAAATGTTGAATGTATAGCAATAGGTAACGATCAACAATGGTTTGACACAGTCCCTTAATATCGATATCGTGATATAGTGTGTCTAATTCCAATATTGTACTGCGGGTTTAGTCGTGGAATACTTAGCTTGTCTCTCGGAATCACAGGATAGGTGAAGCTATTGGCGTAGCTGTGCGACACTCAAAGAAGGTAATTACGTTCTCGAAACGCTTGATACTCGGTCTTCCATCTCATACATGAAATTATGGTGCCAGTCACTAAAATGTAGAGTAATTTGTTCCTGTCAACACCATGATATACACTCCGTACAGCGCGATATGGTTTCAGAGGGTAAGATATTGGTTAAAGCGTTTGATTTTTTACCAACAGGTGACGTTCTCTAGCAGTTTTACGATCTACTTTAATATTGAAACCGTGAATTAAGGTGTCCGTTGCCAATACTCCTCAGCTGATATACTCCTGGTAAACCTAATGTGACTCTGAGAACCACAGGATAGGTGAAGCTATTTGGTTATATGTGCGATTTCACGAAGGTGGTAACGTTCTCGAACGGTTTCACCCTCGATCTTCTCACTCATACTTAAAATTAAGGTGCCCGTCACTGAAATGGAGACTCATTTCTTTATCTGAACACGAACTGTAACATACTGTTATGATAGTTTCGAATTGTTACAAAATTTCAAGTTTATAATTTCTGAAATTGAATCGTACATGAAAAATGCCTTTCGAATTAGTTGAGCATACGTTTGTGGCAATATTGTTGCAATATAACCTGTTGTATTATATGATTGTCTCCATATGTACCTTCGCTTCGTTTTCCATTTTCTTATTCATACTGTAATTTACAGTTATGATATTTCCCATTTCTATACAAAACTTCAAACTTTTTGTTGTAATATTTGCATTTCTTAGGACAAGTGCCATAGAATAAGTAGAGTGAACGTTTATAACAATAGTTTGTTAAATTCTTTGTAATGTTATATGATTGCCTCTATATGTACCTACGCTGCCGGAATAACGCGCCTGGGCAGGTCTTGCAATTTCGTATGGTCGATCGGATCGACATTACTGCATGATCTTCGTTAATTTCATTAACCTTGATACTGTACCGTCTGCATTTTTACCCAGTCATCGATTTAATTATGCTTACTTTAATTTAGTGCACAATATTTTCGATTCTTATCAAAATTTTCAATTTTAGTATAAGAAAATGTGTTCCTTAGCAGAAGTGTCTACGGAATTATTTGTTTGTACGCTTATAACAATATTATGTTAAATTTGATGTCATTTCGAATGATTCACGGTATATGTTCCTACGCCGCCAGAAAGACACGACTGGCGAAGTCTTGCACTTTCGTGCGACAGATCCATGGGGAGTACTGGATGATCTTTGTTAATTTCTTTATTCTTAATATTGTAACGTATGCATTCTCACGCAGCTTTCTTTTTATATTGACATGCAGAAAATTACGGTTATGATATATTCGATTCTTCTTTAGAATTTCGTAATCTTCGTTTAAAAAATTGTATTTCTTAATAAAAGTGTCTTTGGAATTATTTGTGTGTATGTTTATGTCCATATTTTGTTAAGCTTTTTATTGTTTTACATAATTGCCTTTATACGTACATACGCTTCCGGTGCAACACGCCTGTTATGGCCTTGGAGTTGCGTTCAGCATGTCGGACCGACGCTACGGTATTATCTTCGTTAATTTCTCTAACGTTGATATTGTGCCGAATGCATTCGTTCGATATTCACTATTTATTTCTACATTCTGTGATTTACCGTTATGATATTTCCGATTTTATTCAAACCCTTCAATTTCTTACCTCATAAATTGCATTTCTTAGGAGAAGTGGAAACATCATAGCAGTAACATACAGTATGTACAAATAAGTGAAAAACTGGGAAAAAATTCTTACTGCAGAATATGATGGTTAAAAACATAATCGAAGACCGTCCAGTAGTCTCGCTTCTTTCTGCCGTATCCAACTACAGTACCTCGCTAGTCGTGTTGCACTGATATCGTATGTACGTATACAGAGAATCATAAAATATCAATAAGTCTAACAAAGTGTCGTCATACACGTAAACATAACTAGTTGCAAAGACTCTTTTGCCATGGAATACAATTTTTAATAATAATGATTGATAATTTAAAACAAACAAAAAAAGTTGGAACTATCGTAAAAGTAAATAACAGTATTTTTAAATAGGCAGAAAACTGCGAAAGAATATAAACGATATGAAATAATGGTTACAGATAATGACGAAGATCATCCAGTATACCGCTCCGATCTGCCGTACGCACCTACATGACCAGTTCTGCCGTTTCACTCCGGAAACATAAGTTCATTTACAGACTATAATATAAAATAACTACAAATTTATCGAAATATTTTCATAAACGTGCACTCAACTATTTCCAAGGACACTTTTCCTGTAAAATACAATTTTTGATGTTAATAATTTGAAATTTTGAAATGAATCGAAAAGATTATAACAGTAAATTACAGTATGTCTATATAAATAGGAAACAGCGAAAGAGTGCATTCGGTACAATATCAAGGCTAAAGAAATTAAACAATGCCATATAGTAGACTCGCGCCTATCTACCGGAGGAAAACTACTTGCCCGCTCCAGGCGTGTCGATCTCGAAGCGTAGGTACGTATATAGACAATCATACAAAATAACAGCATGTTTAACAGAATAATATGATTAAGTTACACTCAACTGAAAACAGAGGCACTTATACTTAGAAGTGCAATTTCTTTAAATGAAGATTGAAAATTTCGAAAGGAATCGAAAATGACATAACAGCAAATCACAGGTTGCATAAAAAAATTGAAAACAGGGGAAAACGTGAATACGGTACAAAATAAAGATTAATGAATTTAACGTGGGTCATACAGTAGTGCCGCTCTGATCTACCGAATGAAACATGGTGTCCACTATAGTCGTGTCGCACATGACAGCATAGATACGTGTGGAAACAATCATATGAAATAACAATAAGTTTATCAAAATACTGTCATAATATTCCACTCAACTAATTCCAAAGACTCCTTTACTAAGGACTACAATTTTTGAAGATAGAAGTCGAAAATTTTGAAAACAGTCGAAAACATCATAACATTGAATCACAGTACGTATAAGTAAATGGAGAACAAGGAAGAAATGCAAGCGGCACGAAATCAAGGATAAAGGAATTGATGCAGACCATACTGTAGTGTCGCCCGGTCTGTCGTACGCAACCACACGATCGCGCCCGTCGCGCCGCTCTCGACGCATAGGTACGTATAGAAACAATCATATAATACAACAACAAATTCTGTAAAATATTTTCACAAACGTACAATCAATATATAGTAACAATATATAATAGCTCCAAAATCACATTTCTTTGATAATATAATTTTTCAAAATAAAAATTGGAAATTATGAAAGTACGAAAAATATCACAACAATAAGTTACAGTTTGTCGAAATAGATAGAAAACTTGGGAGGAAAGCATACGGCACAATATTAAGGTTAATGGAATTATCAAAGGCCATACAGTAGTGCCGCCTCGATCTGCCGTACGCAACTACAAGACCTCTCCAGACCTGTCGTTCCGGAATCGTAAGTACGAATATAGACAATCATATAAAATAACAATAACATTCACAAAATATTGTCACGAACGTACAGTCATCTTATTCAAAAGGCACTTTTCTACAGAAATACAATTTTTTATTCTAAAAATTAAAGTTCCGAAAAATATCGGAAATCTCATAACCGTAACTTGCAGTATATATATATAAATGGAACACTGGGAAAGAATGAATACAGTACAGTATCAAGGTTAGAACACTTATCGAAGATCATGGAGTAGTATCGCACCGATATACTGAAAGCAACTGCAAGACGACTTCATCCGTGACGCTCCGGAAGCATAGGTACGTATACAGACAATAATGTAATACAACAACAAATTCAACATAATAATGTCACATACGTACCATCAACAAATTCCACAGTTAATTTTACGAAGGACTACAATTCTATCAACGGAAAATAGAATATCCTGAATAAAATTAAAAATACAACAGTTAATTATGCTATGTATATATAAACAGAAAACATGGGGAAATGAATACGGGACAAAATCAAGGATAAGGAAATACCATACAGTAGCGTTGCTCCGATCTACCGAAGGCAACTACGAGGCAAATCCAGTCGTGTCGGACTGGAAGCGTAAGTACCTATAAACACAATCATATAAAACAACAATAAGATTAACAAGATAACGCCATAAACGTCGTAAACGTCTCAACTAATTCCAAGGACACGCTTACAAGGAAATACAATCATTTAAACTAAAAATTGATAATTACGTAAGAAATAGAAAATATCATAAGAGTAAATTACAGTATGTGTATGTAAATGGAAAACTGGAAAATCATGCGTGTGGTACAATATCAAGGTTGGAGAAATTAAGGAAGACCATGCAGTAGAGTCGCCCAGACCAGTCGTACGTAGCTACAAACAAGACTGCGCCAGTCGTGTCGAAGGATAAAGTCGAATGATAAAGGAATTGATGGAGACCATCCTGCAGTCTCGCTCGACCTGCCGTACGCAAATACAAGACTGCGACAGTGGCATTGCTCCGACAGCGTAGGAACGTATACCGACTATGATGTGAAATGAAAATAAGCTTAACACAATAATGTCATATCGTGCACTCATGCAATTCTGATGTCACTTTTACTGAAAAAATACAATTCTTTAAAATATAAATTGAAAATTTAGATGAAAATCGAAAATATCTTAACATTAAATTACAGTGTGTGTAAATAACTGGGAAAATTGGGACAAAATGCACACAGCACAAAATCATTGTTAACGAAATCAACGAAGCCCATCCCGTATTCCGCTCCGATCTGCCGTACAGGGCCACTGCAGCTGTGTCGCTCCGGAAGCGTAGGTACGTATACAATCAATCATATAAAATAACAATAAGTTTATCAAAAATATGTCATGAACGTGCACTGAACCATTTCCAAAGATACTTGTATTCAGAAATAAAATGTTTTCAATTAACAATTGACAAATTCGAATAAAATTGTAATTACCATAACAGTAAACTGCAGTATTAGTATATATATATAAAAGTGAGAAAGATTTGCATGCTGTTCAAAATCATGTCTTAAGAAATTATCGGTGACCATATAGTAGTGTTGCTCGATCTGTCGTACCATCATTCACTGTTCGTTGTAGAACTTTACACATTCGTACACAGTCTATCTTTTTACCGTAGGCCATTTCTTCTGAGATGCTAACCCGCTATTTTGAGGGTATTACTTCGTGTTCCGAGATGCAAATTAGTAGACATTTTAGGGACGGGTACCTTCATTTCGTGTATGGATTAGAATATCGGGAGGCAGACTGATCATGAACATTTCCGCCCCCTTTGAGAGTCGAGCGGCCAAGTGAATAACTTCACCTATCCCGTGATTCCGAGAGTCAACCCAGGAAAGCCGAGAAGTAAGTCCGATAAACTGTATTCGGAGTAGACACCATGATTCGCAGTTTGAATATTAGCATAGAGCGTCAAACTGTTTGAGTGCGTTACCAATATGTATAATGTCAAACGCTTTAGCAAAGACCTTGCCCTGCGAAAAACCAACGCGCTCCATCGAGAGTATAACTTCGTGACCAGAGCAACAAATTAGTAGACATCTTAGCAGACGGACGGCTCAATTTCGTGTATGAGATAGAATATCGATTGTCAATCCGTTCGAGAACGTTAGCATGTTCTTTCAGGATTGAACGTCTATGATAATAGCTAGACCTATCATGTGATTCCAAGAGTCACATAAGGTATTACGGGAATCAGTCCGCTGTATAGTATTGGCAACAGACACCGTACTACATGGTTTGAATATTAAAGCAGACCGTCAAACCGGTGTAGATCGTTACCAATTGCTATAAAGTCAAACGTCTTACCGAAGACCTTATCGCCCGAGAAGATAACCCGCCGTATCGAGGGTACAACTTCGTATTTGGGGAAACACATCAGCATACGTTTCAGAAACCACACCTTAAATTCATGTATGAATTAAAATATAGATGGTCAAACCGTTCGAGATCGTTACCACCGTCTTGTAGAGTAGGGCAACTAGTTCGATAGCTTCACCAATCGTGTGATTCTGAGTGTCAAGTTAGGTAATCCTGGAGCAAATCCCCTGACGTGTATTGGTAATTGAAACTTTAATGCACGGTTTGACTATTAAAGCAGACCGTCAAACTGATGTAGATTGTTACGAATGGCTACAAAGTCAAACGTCTTACCGAAGGTCTTCCCTGGAAAAAATAACCGCCTCTGTCGAGAGTATAACTTCGTGTTCAGAGAAAGAAGTTAGTCAGCATGTCAATGAGTGGAACCTTAACTTCATGTATCAATTTGAATATTGAGCGGCAAACCGTTCGAGATCGTTACCACCTTCTTTGATAGTCGAACGGCTAGTTCAATTGCTTCACCTATCCTGTGATTCCACGAGTCATATCAGGTATTACGTGAGTCAATCCGCTGTATAGTATTGGCAACAGACACCCTAATTACTTGTGTGAATATTAAGATAGAAGGTCAATCCGTCGGAGGGCATTACCAGATCATATAGATTCAATCTTTATTCCAAATACGTTACCTTCCTTGAACCTAAACCTCTGTTGCGAGTGTCATGCTTAGTGCTCACGGAAACAAATTAGTAGACGTTATAGCAGACGAACACCTTATTATCTTGTGCGAATAGAATAATCGAGTATCAAACCGTAACGAGAACGGTCCCACCGTTTTTGAGAGTCGAAAGGCTAGGTGAGTAGCTTCACGTATCCTGTTATTCCGATAGTCAAACCACATATTCCAGAAGTCAATCCGCTGTACACTATTGGCACTGGACATCTTAATTCGCGTATAGGATATTAAAGTAGGGCGGGAAACCGATTGAGAACGTTACAAGATGGAATAAAGTCAAACGTTTTACCGAAAACCTTACCCGCTGACTCGACAGTATAAATTCGTGACCAGAGATAAAAATTAGTATACAGTTTAGTAACGGGCACCTTAATTTCATGCATGCATTAGAAGATCTAGTGTCATTCCGTTCGAGATCGTTACCGCCTTTTTTGAGAGTCGAACAGCTGAGTCAATAGCTTCAGCCATCATGTGATTCCGTACAGTCAAACCTGGTATTCCGGGAATAAGTCCGCTGTAAACTATTGGCAATAGACACATCAATCCACGGCGTGTATACTAAAGTAGAATATCAAACACTCGGAGCACATTACCAATGGTTTAAAGTCCTTCTTTTTCCGAATACATTACCTTCTGTGAACCTAACCATCTGTATCGAGTGTATATCTTCGTGTTCAGAGAAACATATTATTATTCATTTTAATGACGGCCACCTTATTTACATATATGAATAGTAAAATCACGAGCTAAACCATTCGAGATCGTTACCACCTTCTATAAGAGTCGAACATCTAAGCTCAGAGCTTCACCTACCCTGTTATTCCAAGAGTCAAACCATGTAGGCCGCGTCGAAACCCGGCGCATAGTATTGGCATTAGGCTCGAAATTTCATAGTATAAATATTAAAGAACAGAGTCACTCCTCGGTATAACGTTCCCTATTGGTATATAGTCGAAACCTTTACCGAAGACCATACTATCGGAGAAGCTAACCCGCTAGTTCGATATTACATCTTCGTGTTAAAAGAAGCAAATTAGTATGCATTTCAGTGACGGCCACATATATTTCATGTTTGAATTGGAAGATCCAGTGTCAAATCATTCGGGGACGTTACCACCTTCTATGTGACTCGACAGGCTAAGTCAAAAGCTTCACATACCCTGTGATTCCGATAGTGAAACCAGGTATGGCGGGAGTAATTCCGCTGATGAGTATCAGAAATGAAAACCTTAATTCACGGTTTGAATTTAAAACTAGAGCGTCACGCCGTTTGAGAACGTTACCACTTGCCATAAAGTCAAACGCTTAACCGATGGCCTTACCTTCGGAGTAGCTATCCCGCCGATTCGAGAGAATAACTTATTTTCAGGAAATGAAACTAGTTATCCTATCTGTCAGGGGCGCCTTAATATCATGCATGTATTAGAAGATCGAGGGTCAAGCCGCTCGAGAACGTTTCCACCTTCTTTGAGAGATGCATGGCTGAGTCAGTAGCGTCATACATCATGTGATACAGAAAGTCAAACGTGATAATACAGGAGTAAATGCCCTTTTCAGTGTTGGGAATAGATACCTTAATACGCAGATTCGAAGCTAAAATAGAGCGTTACACCGTGCTTCAATTCTACAGTTGCTATAAAATCAAAGATTTTAACGAATGCCTTACCGTCCGCGCAGCTAACAGACAGTATCGAGAATATAGCTACGAGTTTAAGGAACCACATTTGCATACAATGTAGTCACGGCTCCTTAAATTCACGCATGAATTAGAAGATCGAGTGTCAAACCGCTCCAGATCGTTGTCACATACTGTGAAAGAGGAACGGGTAAGTGAATAGCTTCACCTATCGATGAGATTCCGAGGTCCAAATCAGGTATCCCGGTAGTGAATCCGCTGGACAGTATTGGCAATAGACACCTTAATTCACGGTTTGAATAAAAAAGTGAAACTTCAAGCTGATTGAGGACATTGCCATTTGGTATGAAGTCAAACGCATTAACGAATCCCTTACCATCGGAGTAGCTAACCCGCTGTATCGAGAGTATAACTTCGTGTTCTGTGGCAGAGACATATAAACATTTCTGTGACGCCCTCCTTTACTTCACTATGAATAAGAAGTTCGAGGGACAAGCCGCTCATGAAAGTTGTCTCCTTCTGTGAGAAACGAACGGCTGAGTTAATAGCGTCACTTATCCTGTGATTCCTAGAGTCATGCCATGTACTCCATGCCATGTAAAATAAATACTCAAGACATTAGTGGCAATAGACACCTTAATTTACGGTATGAATATTAAAGCAGATTGTCATAATGTTATGGAACGTTACCTATTGCTATAGAGTCAAACTTTTATCCGAAGGCATTACCTTTCGAGAAACTGACCCGCTGTATAGAGGTCATAACTGCGTGTGGAGAAAGGAAAATTTGTACACATTTTAGAGACGGGCACGTTAACTTTACGTATGAATTGGAAGGTCGAGGGTCAAACCGTTCTAGAACTTTACCGCCTTCCTTGAGAGTCCAAGGGCTAAGTCAATGTCTTCACGTATCCAGCGATTCGGAGATTCAAAACAGGTACACCGGGAGATAATACGTCTATCAGTTTCGGCAATAGACACCTTAATTCACGCTATGAATAATGAAGCTGACCGTCGTACCGTGGTAGATCGTTACCTAATGCTATAGAGTCATACTCTATCCCGAAGTGCTTAGGTGCCCGTTACTAGAATTTCTACTAATTTGTATCGCTGAACACAAAGTTATACTCTCGATACAGCGGATTATGTTCTCTGAAGGTAAGGTATCAGGTAAATAGGATGTACTTATGCCAATTGGTAACGTTTTCAAACGGTTTTACGTTCGAATTTGATAATCATACCGTGAATTCAGGTGTCTATTGTTAATACCGTTTAGCTGATTTACTCCTGGAATACACGGTTTGACTCGCGGAATAACAGACATATATGAAGCTATTTTCACAGCGTTCGACTTTAAAAAAAGGTGGTAACGATCTCGATCAGATTGACCCACGATCTTCGAATTCATACTAGAAATTAATGTGGCTATCGCTATAACGTATACTAATTCGACCCACTGAACACGAAGTTACACTTTCGGTACAGCGGCTTAGTTTTTCGTCGGGTAAGGCCATCGGTATAGTGTTTGACGTTCTACTAATTGCTAACGCTCTAAAGTGCTTTGACGCTCTAATTTTATATTCAGACCGTGAATTAAGGTGTCAATTGCCAATTCTCTGCAGCGAACTTACTGTCGGCTTCCCTAGGTTGCCACTCGGATGCACGGTATAGTTGATGCTATTGACTTTGGTATTTGTCCCTCATTGAAGGTGGTAACTTTCTTGAGCGGTTTGACACCCGATCTTCTATCTCATATATGAAGTGAAGGTGCCCCTCCTTGATATGAATACTAATTGCATTCTCTTAAAACGAAGCTATACTCTCGATACAGCGGGATAGTTTTTCGGAGGGAAAGGTGTTCTGTTGACTCTATAAAATTTGGTAACGTTCACAAACGGATTGATGCTCTACTTTAATATTCATGCCGTGAGTTAAGGTCTCTATTGCAAATAATTTTCGGCGAATACATATAATTCAGCGGGGAATACCCAGTTTGATTCTCATAATCACAGGATAGGTGAAGGTACTGACTTAGCCGTTCAACTATCAAAAATGGTGGCAATGTTCTCGAAGGCATTGCCACTGGATATTCTGATTCATACATGAAGTTATGGTGCCTATCACTAAAATGGATACTAATGTATTTCTCTATCCACGAAGTCATAAACTCGATACTGCAGGTTATGTTCTCGCAATGTGAGACCTTCGGTAACGGGTTTGACTGTATACGAATAGGTTATGTTGCATAACGGTTTGACGGTCTGCCTTAATATTCAAACCGTGAACTAAGGTGTTTATTGCCAATGCTGTTCGTCGGACTTACTCCCGGATCATCTGATTTGACTCCTTCGTGATGCGCGTCACTGAAATGAAGACTTCTTCCTCTATCTGATCAGGAAGTTATACTCTCGATATGGTCTGTTAGTTGCACCTAAGGCAAGGCTTTCGGTAAAGAGTTTCACAATACACCAATACGTGTCGATCTCCGGCGATTTGACTTCATACTGTTATGCCCACGCCCAGAATTTATGTACCTATTGCCAATAATATTCAGCGGATTTACTCCCGGAATACATTATTTGACTCTCGGAATTACAGTATAGATGAAGCTATTGACTTAGCCGTTCGACTCCAAAAGAAGATGGTATCGTTTTCTAACGGTTTGACTTTCGATTTTGCTACTTATACATGGAAATGAGGTGTCCGGCTGCTCACATGTCGACTAATTTGTATCCGTGAACATTAAGCAAGACACTCGCTACTGCGACATAAGTTCTGGTAGGGGAAGGTATTCGGTATAGAGAATTTAAATATATCAACTGGTAATGCCCTCACTTCGAATTGACCTTCAGCTGTAATATTCATACCGCGAATGAAGGTGTCTATTGCTATGACTGTTCTGCGTATTTACTCCAGGAAAACCTGGCATAGCGCTATGAATCGCAGGATGGGTGAAGCTGTTGACCTATTCGTTCGACCCTCAGAAAGGGTGGTAACGTTCTCATCTATTTGACGCTCTACTGTATTATTAAATCCGTGAATTACGGTAACTATTGCCAATGCTGTACAGCGCATTTACTCCCGTAATATCACGTTTGACTTTGGGAATCACAGGATACATTTGAAGCTATTGACGTACCCGTTCGGATCTCAAAGAAGGTGGCAACTTTCTCGAACGGTTTCACCCTCGATCTTCATATTCATTTTCAAATTAAGGAACCGATCACTAAAATGTTTAATAATTTACTTTTCTGAACACGGAGATAGACTTTCGAAGCGGAGAGTTAGTTTCGCCGATGGTTAGGCTATCGGCAAAATGTTTCACTGTATACCAGTATGCAACTTTCACCAATGGTTTGACGGTCTGCTTTAATATTCAAATCGTGAAATAAGGATTCTATCGCCAATACTGTTGAGCGGATTTACTTTCGGAATACCTGGTTTGCATCTCCGAATCACAGGATTGGAGAATCTATTCACATATCAGTTCGACTCTCAAAGAGGTAGTAACGTTCTCGAACAGTTGAACCATCAATTTTCAAATTCACATGAAGTTGACGTGCAGTCACTGAAATGAATACTAATTTCTTTCTCTGGGCACGAAGTCATATGCTCGATACAGCGGGTCAGACTTATCCCAGGGTATGGCCTTCTGTAAATTCGGTAAAATTTAAATACTCAAAACATGAAATAAGGTGTCTATTGCCAATACTGATCAGCGGATTTCTCCCGGAATACATGGTATGTTTATCGAAATCGCAGGTATGGTGAAGGTATTGCCTTAGCCATGAGACTCTCAAAATAGGTCGTAACTTTCTCGATGATTTGACCATCCATCTTCCTACTGATACACGCAATTAAAGTGTCCGTCTGCTAAGGATTCTACTAATTTGTTTCCTTGAACACTAAGCAAGACACTCGATGCAGCGGGTTAGGTTTGAGGTAGGCAAGGAATTCATTAAAAGCATTACTTTATACCAATTCGTAATGTTCTCCGACGATTTGTCTGTCAACTATAATAATCATGCCGTGAGTGGAGGAGTCTAGTGCCAATACTGTTCAGTGGATTAATTACCGGAGCACGTGGTTTGACGCTCGGTATCAATGGATACATGTCGCCATTGACTGTGATATCAGACTCCCAAAGACGGTGATATCGTTCTCAAACGGACTGACTCGCTATCACCTCATGTATACATGGAAATAATGTGCCCCTCTGCTAAAATGTGTACTGATGTGATCATGTGAAAGCGGAGCGAGACCATCGCTATAGGGGATTGGGTTCTCGATCAACATGTGTCGCAGATTTTACGTGCCACTAGAGCTTATCGACACGGCCCCCATGGACGCGAGGTTGGTATACGCACAACCAGCGACGTGCGTGGCTCACCTTACCACGCACCTACCAATTAGCTCGTAGACTGCCAGCCCTACGCGCCAACTTTGGTTTGGCCGGCACCTTTCAAAATCCTTACTGACTTTGCAAGCCAGTGCCCATGCTGATCTCACGCAGCTCACCCGTGGACGGTCTCACCGTCCGAACACGGGGCCTCCTAACCCGCGATATGGACTTACCACTGTCTCCTCGAGGCCAACCCAAGCAACCGGCGGTGGTGACGGTCCGAAGCCCCCCTGCCCCCAGGGTTCGAACCGGTTTCCACGGTACCAGTTAATGCAGGGCCGTACTGGTCATACCCCTCGCAAGGACACCTTACTTCCTGAATGAGGTGCTTGCTCGCCTCGGCCTAGGTTGGCCCGTCTCAGGCACCGTGGGTTCGTCATACCCATACTGCAATGGGTCCAGAAGGCCCACCGCAGCCCCTGCGGGGTGGGGTTCTCGGTCAGGAAGGTATTGTGTAAAAAGAATATCCTTATACCAATTGGTAGTGTTCTCCGACTCACAACATTGATGTTCCTGCCGCCATTGAAGGTACCTATCGTCAATAATTTTCAGAGGATTTAATGCCGGTATACCAGGTTTTACATTTGGTATCACAGGATACGTGTAGATATCGGCTTAGCTGTGCGTCTTTCAGGAAGGCTGGTAACGTTTGCCAACGGCGTGACTCTCGATTTTACTACTCAGACATGATAATAAGGTGTCACTCCGCCGACATGTCTACTAATATCTTTATGCGCGAACAATCAGCATGATACTTCCTACGGCGAGTTAGTTCTCGGAAAGCAAGGTATTCGATATCAAGAATGACTATATGCCGGTTAATAATGTTCTCCGACACATTGACTCCGACATAATTTTCATAATAGGAATTAAGGTGTCCACTACCAATACTCTACAGCGGATTGACCCTCGGAATATGTGGTTTGGCTATCGGTATGACAGGGGAGGTGAAGATACTGACTTAGATGTTCGTCACTCAGAGAAGGTCGCAACGATATAGAGCGGCATGACTTCGATCATCTAAATCATGCACGATGTAAAGGTGCCCGTCACTGAAATGAATACTATCTACCTTCTCTGAACACGAAGTTATACTCTCGAAACGGCATGTTAGCTTCTCCGAACATAAGTCTATCGGTATATGTGTTTGACTTTGCACAAATTGGCAACTCTCTAAAACGGCTTAACACTCTACTTTAATATTCAAACCGTGAATTATCGTGTAAATTGCTAAGACGGTTCAGCGGATTTACTTCCGGAATACCTGGTTTGACTCTCGGAATCGCAGGATCGTTGTAAGCTATTGACTTCGCTGTTCGTCCCTCGCAGAAGGTGCCATCGTTCCCGAGCGGTTTGACTCTGTTCTTTAATATTCATACAGCGAGTTAAGATTCAATGATACCGTTAGGTAGCGAGTCAAAATATTTACCGATCGCCTTAACATCCAAGAATCTGACCCGCCCTTTCGAGAGTATAACTACGTGTTTAGGGAAACACATTATTGTACATTTTAGTGTCGAGCACATTAACTTCATGAATGAAATGAAAGATCGAAGATCAAACCGTTCGAATACGTTGCCACCTTCTGTGTGAGACGATCGCCTAAGTCAATAGCCTCACCTATCCAGTGATTCGGAGAGTCAAACCGGGTGTTCCGGGAGTAAATCCGCTGAGGAGTATTGGCAATAGATACCGTAATTCACGGCATGCATATTAAGGTTGAACGTCAAACAGTCCGGGAACATTACCAATTGGTATAAAGTCATTCTGTTTAACGTATACCTTACATTCCGAGAACGCAAGCCGCCGTAGCGATTGTCCTGCTTTGAGATCACAGGAACGAACTAGCAGACAATTTCACAGACGGACATTTTAATATCATGTATCAATAGGAATATCTTGTATCAAACCGATCGAGAACGTTACGACCTTCTCTAAGAGTTGAACGGATAAGTCAATAGCGTCAGCTAACACTAGATTCCGTGAATCAAACCAGGTATTCCGGGTGTAAATCCGTTGAACTGTATTGGTCATGGACACCGTAATTCACAGTACGAATATTAAAGTAAAGATTCAAACAGTCAGGGAAAATAACTTATTCCCATAAAAACATTCCTCTTACCG
The DNA here is from genome assembly GCF_051020765.1 of Lasioglossum baleicum. Taxonomy (NCBI): domain Eukaryota; kingdom Metazoa; phylum Arthropoda; class Insecta; order Hymenoptera; family Halictidae; genus Lasioglossum; species Lasioglossum baleicum. The sequence continues at coordinate 15,611 of NW_027471222.1, forward strand.
AATACCTTACTTTAAGTGAATCTATCCCACTGAATCCTGCGTCTGACTTATTGTTCACGGAAACATACTAGTACACATTATAGCCGAAATTCACATTATTTTTATGTATGAACCGAATTATTGAGAGTCAAGCCGTTCGAGAACGTTGCTACCATCTATATGGGTCGAAAGGCTCAGTCAATAGCTCAACCTATCCTGGGTTTCCGAGAGTTCTACTAGACATTCCAGGCATACACCCGATGAAAAGTATTGGCAATAGACACATTAATTCGCGGTTTCAATATTAGGGTAGAGCGTCAAATCGGTTGAGAGCGTTACTTATTGATATAACATCATACGCCTTGCCGATTACCTTACCTTCCGAGATCACAATCCGCTGTATCGTGGATAATACATCGTGTTCGGGGAAAGAAATTAGTGTATATTGTAACAGACGCGAACCTCAATTTCAAGATGAATAAGACGACCGCGTGTCAAACCGCTCGCGAACGTTTCCTCCTTCTTTAGTTTTCGAACCGCTAAGTCAATAGGTTCACTTATCCGGTTATTCCGATATCCAAACCAGGTATTACGGGACAAAATAAGCTGTGCACTATTGGTAATGAACACCTTAATTCCCGGTTTGCATATTGAAGTACAGAGTCTAACCCTTGTAGAACGTTACCTATTGGTATAATGTTAAAAGTTTCACTGAAAAACCGACCCTCCGAGAACCAGCTGTGTCCAAAGTATATCTTCGCGATCAAAGATACAAATTAGTAGACCCTTTAGCAGACGGAAACATTATTGCATGTATCAATAGGAAGATGGATGATCAAGTCGTCCGAGAATGTTACCACCACCTTTGACAGGTCGCATGGCTAAGGCCACAGCTTCACCTTTCCTGTAATTGCGAGAAATAAACCATGTAATCCGGGAGTAAGTCCGCTGAACAGTATTGGCAATAGACACCTATATTCACGGTATGAATATTAAAGAATATAGTCAATCCGTCGAGGGACAGTACCATTTCGTATTAAGTGATTCTTTATACCGAATACCATACCTTCCGAGGACGTAACGCACGGTATCGAGATAATAATCATGTACCCATGGAAACAGATTAGTACGCATTTTAGTGACGTACTCCTTAAATTCATGCTCGAATTATAAGGGCAACGGACAAATCGATCCACAACGTTACCACCTTCTTTTATAGCCGTACTTCTAGGTCAATAGCTACGCCGATCCTGTTATTCCGAAGGTCAAACAAGGTATTCCGGGTGTCAAACCGGTGCAAATATCTGGCATCAGAGATCTAAATTCACGGTATGAATATTGAGGTAGAGCGACAAACCTTTGTCAAACTTCACGTATAGGTGTAGAGTCGAACTTTATGCAGAAAGCCTTACATACCGCGAAACATACGCGCCGTATCAAGAGTATAACTTTGTGGTCAGAGGATCAAATTAGTAAACATTTTAGTGACGGGGACCTTAATTTCATTATGAGTCAGATGCTCGAGCGTTAAACCGTTCAAAAAAGTTACATCATTCGTTCAGATTAGAAGGGCTAAGTCAATGGCTTCATGCGTCCAGTTATTCAGTGAAGACGAACCTGGTATTACGGGTGTAAATCCGCTGAACATCATTGGCAATCGACATCTTAATTCGCGGATTAATTATTAAAGTAGAGCGCCACACCCTGTGAGAACGTTGCAGTTGCTATAATGACAAACGTTTTACCGTATCCCTTACCTAACCCGACGTTTCGAGAGTATGGCTTCTTGTTGAGGGAAAGACATCAGTATACATTTTAATGACGAGCACCTTAATTTCATGCATGAATTAAGAGAACGAGGGTCGTACCGTTCGAGGACGTTACCACCTTCTGTGAGTGGCGGACGGATGTCTATTGCTTCACCTGTGCTGTGATTCCTAGAGTCGAATCATGTAATACGGGAGTAAGTCCGCTGAAGTTTATTGGCAACTGACACATTCATTCACGGTATGAATATTAATGTAGGGATTCAAACCGACGGAGAACATTACCAATGCGCATAAAGTCATACCTTCTACAGAATACCACAGCTTCCGATAACCTAACCCGCTACAGCAAGTATCTTGCATAGTGTTCATGGAAACTAATTAGTAGACTCTTTTGCAGACGAGCACTATAATTGTATGTACGAATGGAATGATGGAGGTTCAAATCGTCCGAGAACGTTACCACCTCTTTTGAGAGTCGATCGGCTAGGTCAATAGCTTCACCTGTCCTGTGATTCCGAGAGTCATATTCGGTATACCGGGAGTCAATCCCCTGTACACTATTGGCAATGGACTCCTTAGTTCACGGTTAGAATATTAAAGTACAGAGTCAAATATTTTTATATCGATATATATTGGGATAATGTCAAATGTGTCACACAAAACCTTAACCTCCGACAATTTAGTCCGATGTATTTAGAGTATTCCTTCGTACTCAGAAGTACAAATTAGTCTACATTGCATTGATGGGCACCTTAAATTCAGGTATGATTGATGAGATCGAGGGTGAAACCGGTCTAGAACGTTACCACCTTTGTCGTGAAGTCGCATATATAACACAATAGCTTCACCTATCCTGCGGATCTGAGGGCCAGACCAGGTTTTCCGGGAATAAATACGGTGAACAGTATTAATAACAGACAACTTAATTCACGACTTGAATATTAAATATAGAGCGTCCAACCGTTTGAGAACGTTACTATTTGCTATAAAGTCAAAAGTTTTACCGAAGATCTTACCCTCCGAAAAGATAACCCGCTGTATCGAGAGTATAACGTCGTGTTCAGAGGTAGAAATTGGAAAATATTTTGGTGACGGGCACATTAATTTCATTATGAACAAGAAGATCGAGTGTCAGGCCGCTCGAGAACGTTGTCACCTTCTGTGAGATACTAGCGGCTAAATGAGTAGCTTCACCTATCCTAAGATTCCGAGAGTCAAGCCAGGTATACAGCGAGTAAATACGCTGAACAGTATTCACAATAGATATCATAATTCACGGTTTGAGCTTTAATGCAGACCGCCAAACCGTTTCAGGGCATCGGCAATTGACATAAAGCCAAATACTTTACAGGTTATCATACATTTGACGAAGCTATCCCGCAGTATCGAGAGCATAACTTCGTGTTCAGAGATAGAAATTAGTCTTCATTTCAGTGACGGGTACATTAACTTCATTCCTGAATTAGAACATCGATGATCTAGCCGTTCGAGAACCTTACCACACTGTTTGATAGTCGAACACCTATGGCAATGGCTTCACGTATCCCCTGATGCCGAGATGGTACCCAGGAAAAACGAGAGTAAATTCGCTGAAGAATATTAGCAATTGACACCTTAATCACGGTTTAAATATTAAAGTAAAACCTAAAAGCGATTTAGAGCGTTACCAATTGCTATAAATTCTAAAGTTTTACCGAAGGCCTTACCCTCCGAAAAACTAACCCGCTGTATCGAGTGTATAACTTCGTGCTCAGGGAAAGGAATTAGCATTCATTTCGGTGACGAGCACCCTAATTTCATGCATCAATTAAAATATCTAGCGTCAAACAGCTCGAGAACATTACCACCTTCTGTGAGAGACGGACGGCTAAGTCAATAGCTTCAACCATCCTGCGATATCGAGAGTCAAACCAGGTATTCCGGGAGTAATTCCGCTGAATACTATTGGTAACAGTTACCTCAATTCACGGTTTGAATATTAAAATTGAGCGTCAAACCGATTGTGAACGTTATCGATTGTCGAATAGTCAAACGTTTTATCAAAGGCCGTACCATCCGCGAACCTCATTCACTTCATCGAGAGTGTAACTTCGCGTAGAGGATCATACTAGTACGTAATATAGTGACGGCATCTTAAATTCATGCAAGAATCAGAAGCTCGAGGTTCAAACCGTTCGAGAACGTAGCCACCTTTTGTGAGAGACGAACGGCTAAGCCAACAGCTATACCTATCGAGTGATTCGGAGAGTCAAACCAGTCATTCTGATAGTACACCCGCTGAGCGGCATTGGGAATGGAGACCTTAATTCACGGTCTGAATATTTTAGTAGAGAATCGTTATGTCGGGGGACATAACCAATTCATACAGGGTCCACTTTTCTCGGAAGTCATATCCTTCCCAGGACAAAGCCCGCTGTAAAATACGCAGTCATTTAAGTGACAGGCGCCTTAATTTCGTGTATGAATTAGAAGATCGTGGGTAAATCAGTTTGTGACCGTTACCATCTTCTATTATATTCTAACAGCTAAGTCAATAGCTTCAAGTATTCAGTGATTCGGAGAGTCAAAGCACGCACAGGTGAATTATATCCGCTCAACAGTATTGCCAATAGACACCTTAATTCACGGTTTGAATATTAGAGCAGGCAGTCAAGCCGTTTTGTAACATTACCTATTCGTGTATGGTTGAATGTTTTACAGAATGGCTTACCCTCCGAAAAGCTGTCCCGATGTATCCAGAGTATAACACCGCGTTCAGAGGAAAGAACTATTATTGCATTTAGTGACGAGCACCGTAATTTCATGCAAGAATCAGATGATCGAGGGTCAAACCGTTTGAGAACTGTACCACCACCTTTGAGAGACGAACGTATATGTCAATAGCTCCACCTATCCTGTGAATCCGAGAGTTAAACCAGGTAATCCGAGGGTAAGTCACCTGAGGGGTATTGGCAATATATACAATAATTAGCGGAGTGAATGTTAAAATACAACGTCACATCTTGTACGAAAGTTACTGATTGCAATAAAGTCAAAGATTTTACAGAGTGCCTTACCGTACGAGAAGCTAAAGCCCCATATCGAGAGTATTGCTAAGTGTTTAGGGAAACACAATAGTATACAATTTAGTGACGGCGCCTTAAGCTCGTGCGTGAATTAGAAGATGAAGTGTCAAACCGTTCGAGATCGTTACCACCTCCTTTGGGAATCGAACAGCTTGGTCAATAGCTCCACCTATCCTGAGATTCCGAGTGGAAATCCAGGTATTCCGATAGTAAATCCGTTGAAAAGTATTGGCAATGGACACCTTAGTACACAATTTGAATATTAAATTAGGGAGTCAATATGTTGGAGAACATAATCAATTTTTATAAAGTCCATGCATTCAAAGGTCCTACCACGCTGTAGTGAGTGTCATGCTTAGTGCAGACGGAAACTAATTAGTATACATTTTAGCAGGCGGACACCTTATTTTCATGAATGAATAAAATAATCGGGAATCAAACCGTTGGAAAACGTTAGTGTATTCTTTGAGAATCGAACAGCTAAGGCAATAGCTTCACCTATCCAGTGATGTCGAGAGAGAACCGAGGTACTCCAGGTGTAAATCGGCTGAACAGCATAGACAATAGACAATTTAATTCATTATGTCAATGTTAAAGTCGAGCGTCAAACCATTTGAGATCATTACCAATTGCTATATAGTCAAACGTTGTACCGATGGCCTTACATTCCGCGAACATCACCGGCTTCATTGAGAGCACAAAGTTCGTTTTGACAAGAAGAAATTAGTATTGATTTCAGTGATTGGCAACTTAACATCATGTACGAATGAGAAGATGCAGGGCCAAACCGCTCGAGAACGTTGCCTCTTCTATGAGAGTCGAACGTCTAAGTCAGTAGCCCCACCTATCCTGAGATTCCGAGTGGCAAACCAGGTATTCTGAAAGTAAATCCGCTGAAGGGTATTGGCAAATACCCACCTTAACTTACGGTTTAAATAGTAATATAGAGATTCGAACCACACTAGAACTGTACCGACTGGTATACGCTCAAACTTTGTACCGGATACCTTGCCTTCCATAAACCTAACCAGTTGTAGCGAGTGTCATGCTTAGTACCTAATCAAATTAGTAGACATTTTTAATTGACGGACACCTATTTTCGTGCGTGAATTGAACAATCGAGAGATGAACCGTTGCAGAACGATTCCACCATCTGTGAGAGGTGAACGGTTTAGTCGATAGCTGCACCTATCCCTATTTCGAGGATCAAACCAGGTATTCTGTGAATAAATCCCCTGTGCAGCATAGGCATTAGACACCCTAATTCACGGTGTAAATATTAAGGTACAGAGTCCGACCTTTGAAGAATGTTACTTACTAGTATGCAGTTACACCATTTACCGGATACCCTAGCCTCCGAGAACCTAACCCCATGCAGGTAGTGTCTTGCTTAGTGTCCACGGAAACATATTAGCAGATATTTTAGAAGAGGGACACCTTACTTTCTTGTATGAGTTGCAGGATCGAAAGTTAGACCGTTCGAGAACGTAACTACCTTCTTTGAGGGTGGCACAGCTAAATCAGCACCATCACTGATCCTGTTATTCCGTACTCAAGACTGGCATCCTTCGGATATGTGTGTAGGGTCACCTATGCTGCGGTATCTGAAATCAAACACACTTATTTCGGGAGTAAATCCGCTCAACAGTGTTGGCAACTGACACCTTAATTTACAGTTAGGTTATTAAAATTGTGCGTCACACCCTTTGAGAACGTAATCAATAATTATTATGTCAATGCTTTAACCGAAGATCTTACCATCCGCGGACATCTCCCGCTTCATAGGGAGTATAACTTCGTGTTCAGAGAAGGAAATTGTTATTGATTTCAGTGACGGGCACCTTAACTTCATGTATTAATGAGTAGATAGAGGGTAATGCAGTTCAAGAACTATACCAACATCTTTGAGATTAGAACGGCAAAGTCAATAGCTGCACCCATCCTGTGATTTTGAGAGCAAAGCCACCTATTCTTGGAGTAAATCCACTGTACGGTACTTGAATTGAATACCCCACATCCCGCTATAAATATTAAAGTACAGGGTTGCACAGTTGTACAACGTTGCCTATTAGCATAGGGTCTAACATTTCACCGAAGGCCTTAACTGCCGAGAGGCTAACACGCCGTATGGTCAGTATATCTTCGTGTTCAGGGAAGCTAATTAGTATTCATTTTAGTGACTGTCACCTTAATTTCATGAATGAATTATGAAATCGTGTCAGTCCTTTCGGGAACGTGACCACCTTCTGTGAGCGTCGAAAGACTAAGTCAGTACCTTCACCTATCCTGAAATTCCGAGAGTCAAACTAGGCATTCCGGGAGTATATCCGCTGAACACTATTGGCAATGGACACCTTTGTTCACGGTTCGAATATTATAATTGAGCGTCAAATCATTTGTGAACGTTATTAATTGTTATGAAGCCATATGTTTTACAGAATGCCTTATCAATCGGGAATCTAACCCGCCGTATAGAGATTCTAGCAACGTGTTTCAGGAAATACATTAGTAAATATCTTTGTGACGGAGACCTTAATTTCATTTGGAATATGAAAATCGAGTGTCAAAGCGTTCGAGAACGTTACCACCTTCTTTTAGTTTCGTACGGTTAACTCAATAGCTTCACACATCCTGCGATTCCGAAAGTCCAACCATGTATTGCGGGAGTAAATGTGCAGTACAGAATGAGCAATGAACACTTTAATTCTGGGTTTGAATATTAAAATGCACCGTCGCACCGTTTGAGAACGTAACCTATTGGTACAAAAGTCAAAAGTCTTTCCGAAGATCTTACCATCCGCGAGCCGCACCCGCGACATAGAGAGTGTAATTTCGTGCTCAGAGAAACAAGTTTGTAACTATTTCAGTGACGGGTAACAACTTATTTCCATGTACGAATTAGATAGTCGCGTGCCAAATCATTCGAGGTCGTTACCACCTCCTATTAGAGTCGAACTGCGGTGTCAACAGCTTCACACATAGTTGTGATTCCAAGCTTGAGGCCTGGTATTCAGGAGTAAATCCGCTCTGCACTATTGGCGATAGAAACGTTAATTAACCGCATGAATATTAATGTGGAGATTCAAACCGCCGATGAACATTACAGTTAGATATAATATCATTCTTTTTACAAATTACCTTACCTTCCGTGCACATAATTGGCGGCAGGGAGTGTGCTGCTACGTGCTCAGAGAAACAAATTAGTATTCATATTAGCGTCGGGACCATTAATTTCATGTATGAATGAGAAGATCGCGAGGCAAACCGCTCCAGAACGTTACCAACTTCTTAGAGAATCGCACACGTATGACAATAACTTCACCAATCCTGCAAGTCTGAGAGCAATACCTGGTACCGCTGGAGTACATCCGCTGAGCAGTTTCTGCAATGGATACCTTAATCACAGTATGTATATCAAGGCAGAGCGTCACATCGTGTGAGAACGTTACCAATTGCTATAGTGTCAAACACTTTACCGAAGACCTTACCTTCCGCGAACATCTGCCGCTTCATCGGGAGTGTAACATCGAGTTCAGAGGAACAGATTAATATACATTTTAGTGACGGGCAACTAAATTTCACGTACGAATTACAAGATCGAGTGCAAATTTTGTCGAGAAAGTTACCACGTTAGTTGAGAATAGAACGCCTTAGTTATTAGCTTCACCTACCCTGTGATTCCAAGAGACAAACCAGGTATTCCGGTAGTAAGTCCACTGAACTTTATTGTAAAGAGACACCTTACCCCACGGTTTGGATACTAACGTAGAGCGTCACCCAGTTTCAGATCGTTACCAGCGGCTATATTGTCAAGCGTTTTACAGAAAACCTTACCCTCCGAGAAGCTAACCCACCGTATCGAGAGTATAACTCCGTGTTTCGGGAAACACTTTAGTATATATTTTAATGACGGCAATATAAATTCGTGCATGAATTATAATATCGATGGTTAAACCGATCGAGAACTTTACCACTGCGATTGAGAGTCGAACAACTGGTCAATAGCTTAACCTATCCTGAGATTTCAAAAGTCAAACCAGATACTGTGGGATTAACTGTGCCATACGAACGGCTAAGTCAATAGTTTCACGTATCCTGCGACGCCGATAGTCAAACCTGCTATACTGGGATTATATCCGCTGAAAAGTATTGGCAATTGGCACCGTAATTGATGGTATCAATATCAATATACTGAGTCAAAACGTTGAGCAACGTAACATATTGGTACAGAGTCAAACTTTTGACCGACGGCCGTACTTTCCGAGAAACTAACCTGCTGTATTGAGAGTATAGCTTTGTGTCCAGAAAAGCAAATTAGTAAATATTATAGTGACGGGCTCCATAATTTCATGTATGAATTACAAAATCTAGGGCGAAACAAATCGAGATCGTTACCACCGTCTTTGACAGTCGCACACCTAAGCCAATAGTATCACTTGTCCTGTGATTCCGAGAGTCAAACCAGGTATTCCGGAGTCAATCTGGTGTGCAGCATTGGCATCATGCATCATCATATATAACGGTATATGTATTAATGTCCCGAGTTAAACCGTCGTAGGATGATACGAATTGGTATAACATCATACTTTCTGCAGATGGCATTACCTTCCGAGAAGATAACACGCTGTATAATGAGTATAACTTCGCGCTCAGGGTAGCCAAGTAGTATCCATATTAGCAACTGGCACCTTAGTTTCCTGCAGGAATTAGAAGGTCGAGTGTCAAACGGATCGAGAACCTGACCACATTCGTCGATAGTCGAACGGCTAAATCAATAGCTTCACCAATCCTGGATTCCGATATTAAAACCAGGCATTCCATCATTAAATTAGCTGAAAAGAAGTGGTAATAGACACATTAATTCGGGGTTTGAGTATTACAGTAGAGCGTCAAACCGTTTGAGAGCGATACCAATTGCGATAACGACAAAGGCTTTACGGAAGTCCTTACCCTCCGAAAAACCAACCTACTGCATCGGAAGTACAACAACGAGTTCAGAGGTGCGAATTAGTATACTGGTTGGTGACGAGCACCGTAATTTGATGCATGATTTGGAAGGTCGAATTCCAAACGCTTCGAGAACGTTACGACTTTGTGTGAGAGGCGAACTGCTAATGCAATAGCTTCACAAAATCCTGTGATTCAGAGCGTCAAGCCAGGCACTCCGGGAGTAAATACCCTGAACTCTATTGGCAATAAGCAACTCAATTCACGGTCTGAATATTATCGCAGACCGTCAAACCGCTGTTGAAGGATACCAATTGTACAGCCAAGCCGTTGTAGAACATTACCTACTCGTTCTATACCAATAACTAGCGTTTAGCAACGGTTTGACTCTGCAGTGCAGTATATATGCCGTGAAATTGGGAGTCTAATGCCAATCCTGTGCAGCGGACCTACTCCCGGAATACCTGGTTTGACACTCGGAATCGCAGGATAGGTTTAGCTATTGACTTAGACGTTCGACTCTCACAGAAGCGGCAACGATCTCGCACGACTTGACATTCGATCCTCCTATTCATATATGAAAAGAACGAGTCCGCCTGCTAAAATGTACACGAGTGTCTTCATCTAAACATGAAGTTATACTATGGATACGGCGGGTTAGTTTCTCACACGGTAAGGATTTTTGAAAATCGTTTGACTTTATAGCAAATGGTATCGTTCTCAATCGGTTCGACGCTCTACTTTAACATGGAAACAGTGAATTTTGGTGTCAGTTGCTTAAACTGTTCGGCGGAATTACTCCCGCAATACCTGGATTGACTCTCGGAATCACGTGGTAAATGAAGCTAGTAACTTACCTGGGCGACTGACAAAGAGGTTGGCAACTTTCTTGAACGGTTAGACATTCGATCTTCTTACCTGTAATGAAATTACGGTGCCCGTCACTAAAATGTTTACTAGTTTGCTCCAATGAACACGAAGATATGCTCTCGAAGCGGCAGGTTAGGTCCTCCAAAGTAAGTCTATCGGTAAAGTGTTTGACTTTATACCAATAGGTAATGTTCCATATCAGGTTCACGGTCTGCTTTAATATCCATACCGTGTATTAAGGAGTCTATTGCCAATAACCTTCAGCGTATGTATGCCCGGAATACCTAGTTTGATTCTTCTAATCGCAGAATGTGTGAAGCTATTAACTTAGCCATTCGTTTCTCACACAAGATGACAACATTCTCGAGCGGTATGGCCATGTGTCTACTAATTCATATATGAAGTTAAGGTGCCCATCACAGAAATGAATGCCAGTTTCCATCTCTGAACACGCACTTATACTCTCTATGAAGCCGGTGAGGTTCGCGGAAAGTAAGTCCTACGGTAAAACGTTCTACCTTATACCAATTGGCATCGTTCCCAAATGGTTTGGCGCTCTGCTGTAAAATTCAAATGCGAATTTATGTGTCGATTGCCAATACTGTTCCGCGGATTTATTCGTGGAATTCAGGCTTGACTCTCGGCGTCACAGGATAGGTGTAGCTATAAACTTAGCTGTGCGACTTTCAAGAAAGGTGGTAACGTACTCGAACGCTTTGACTCTCGATCATGATATTTATATTACAACATGTGGTGCTCCAGGGCTAGTTGGTCCACTAATTTGTTTCCGTGCACATTAAGCAGGATAATCCCTACAGCGGGATATGTTCTCGGAAGGTATGTTATTCGGTAAAAGAAATGACTTTATGCGCATTGTTATGGTCCTCCATCGGATTGTCCCTCTACATTAATATTCTAAACGAGAATTATGGTGTCAGTTGCCAATAAATATCCCGGTCTTGTTCTCTGATTACCTGGTTTGACTTTCGGAATCGCGGTATACGGGAAACTCTTAACTCAGCCGTTCGTCTCTCGCCGAAGGTGGTAACGTACTGGAATGGTTTGACCCCCGATATTCTTTCTTATATATGAAAAAACGCTGTACATCGTCTATTATGTCTAGTAATTAGTTTCCTTGGGCACTAAGCATGCCACTCGCAACATCAGGTTTTGTCCGAGGAAGGCAATGTATTCGCTAAAACGAATGACTCTATCGAGGGACAATGCGTTCGCTTACGTTCCCACCTTCCATGAGAGTCCAACGGCTAAGTCAATACAATCACCTATCCTGTGATTCTAATAGACGAACCACGTATACCGGGAGTAAATCCGCTAATCTGAATTTGCAATTGACATCTTATTTCAGGGTTTGAATATTTATGTACAGAGTCAAACCGATGTAGAACGTTACCACCTTCTTCGTGAGACGAACGGCTAAGCCAATAGCTTCACGTATCCAGTGATTCCGATAGTCAAACCAGGTACTCTGGGCGTAAATCCGCTGCACATTATGGGCAATAGATATCTTTATTCGCGGATTGAATATAAAAATGGGGCGTCACTACATGTGAGAATGGTACAAATTGCTATACAGTCAAATTTGTCGTTTTACCGAAGACCATAT
>NW_027471223.1:0-27848 GCF_051020765.1 Lasioglossum baleicum
TACATTTTTCCTGAATCGGCAAACCGTCCACTCTCGCGTCGTCGTAATGAGTGGCGATCGGCGTGCTTTAATCCGCCAAATCGTTAGACAAATCATTAGCGTGAAATCAATTGTACCGTAGCTGGATTCGTTTAACTCCAATAAACAGCGGTATGGTATGTATGGTTTACTGATTACAAATCCGCATAATGCGATATCCGTGTGCTTCCGCTAATGACACCTACGAATTAAACTAATACACCGCGAATTCGGTCAGCGATAAAGCTATAACGCGAATTCGAACTCGGACCGGCTCTCCTTCTCGTTCGTTACCACATTGCGTGCCCTTCTATCCGTTCCTTTGTAAAACGCGGTTTCGCGTAAACAAAAAAAGTTCAGCAACCGACATTAGTTTCCATTCTACGCGAAGGGATCTCCTCGAGCGAGGCATTTCGCTCGAGATCGATCATTCGGGTCACGAGTCGAGTCTAGAATTTCCTTTATGGTTGCAGAAATGAGGAGTTTCTGCTAGTCATACGAATCGCTAGGCACTTGCTTCCGTATGCTCGATAAAACAGACGTTTTCATAAATTCAGAACACGGCGCACCGGCAATCGGCGAACAGCAGATGCTCTCCTTTCGGCCTGACTATTCCATTGACCTGCACCCCTGACTCGTCAACCTCTCAGGCGCACTAATGGACTAAGTGCTCGTAGATTTCGAAGAGACTGTTCAAGACGACAGGCAAGCAAGACACGACGATCATTTACTCATCGGATCAACGTCTGTTTAACAGGTCCCTGCAGGAAAACTGCAATCGGAGGTTTGAAAGAGTGGTTCGGAAATAGTCGGCTAAATGTAGCACCGATGGCCGTCGTAAATAAAAGTCAATCAATGCGACAGCCAATTTCTCGCAACGGACTATATTCGAAGCACATCAAAAAAGACCAAGAATACCCGTCTAAACGTGTCGTTGTCCTGAAAACTGATTAACAGAGATAAAAGCCAATCAACGTTGGTATGAATAGCTTGATACGAGGATCAATGAACTCGCCTCTTTAACGAATAATTTTTCGAATTATTATTATCGAAGACGATAAATACACGGTAATACATCGTTTATCGTGCATTTAACCCTCTGTGGTCGGTGTCTCTGTAATGGGGACATTTTTAAATCATCGTAGAAGTCGAAAATCGCAACAACACTAACACTATGGTCCCCTATGTTCGTGATTCAAACGTTTCGGTCCACTTACGAGATAACGATGTATGATTTTACAGAAAAATTAATAACTACGAAACACTAGATTTGCATCGACCTGCTGGTACTCCCAGAAACGAAGTCTGCCAACCGCAAAGGGTTAAAAAGCAACAAACTTTGCGTAAAGCTACCGAAGAAACAGGGACGAAGTCGGAAATTCAAACGATTGGAGTGTTCCTTTCTGAAATTCCGATCAGACCATGACGAACCAGTCCCGAGCGATTAACCTCGAGTATGCGAACCTCGTACACGGATTTCCAACGACATAAAAGAAGAATCCAGAATTCAGTCCGCATGCGTGCCTCGAAACAGCGAAACGAACAGTCTGGTTGCAACGAATTACAACGAACGAACGAAGCAGCGGTGAATTAACGATGTTAATTTCAATTACCGGCTTTAACGCATCGAATCAGGCGAGTGGTGGCAATCTGGACTTTTTAATTTCCATTATCACCTGGCCGTGATCGTAGTCCCTGGCTGGCAGGCCGCCCTCTTCGTCCAACGAACGAAGAAACGAAACGGAAATTCGTTTACGCGGTGTTCGCGGCCCGAATTCGGCAAATGTAATTCGTCCTCGTAATACGTAGGTAGCCCGGAATAATTGATCAGCCTGTCCCACCCCCGCCGGCCGGATCATTGATTACCATCATATAAACAGGTGGCAGGAATTTCGGTCACGTAGCCTGAGCGGTGCTTGCATCTGTATGCGAGCTTGCGACCCTCTGTGCGTATGTTTGTAACGTCGCGAATTTCGGTAATAGCCAGGCCACGCCGGTGTCGCAGTTAATTACGACAGAAAGGATTTCGCTGTGCGCCACCGTGCGCCGCAGCCTGGATTTTCTCTTTTCCGACAATTCGACTTGTTCCCCATGGCCGCAGGGACACTGCGCATTTTCTCCGGCAAATTTTCTCCGACGAAACGCGTAATCCCGCCGCCGCTTCGACGACGTACACACACGCCAGGTTGCTGAATTTTTCTTTCCCCTCTACTTTTTCTATTTCCCCCTTTTTTCCCCCCATTTCTTTCCTGTTTTTTCCCCTCCTTTTTCTCTCTTTCTCTTCCCGTTGTTGTTCCGGTTCTAGCTTTTCCTCTCGTTTTTAATTCCTCGCTTATTAGCCGGCGCGCGTCGCGCTGACCGCGCCGGTACACGGTCCGTTCATTTCGGGCTTATTTTATCCCTCTTGGAGTCGACTTGAATAATTTCCAAGCTTTACGACTGTTTCACAACGCGCGCGCGAATCTTTTTGCGCAGTATCGGGGCAGCAGTTGCGGTTTCCAACTGTTTCGCGGTGGCTAGGGTTTTTAACGAATTTCAATTTGATATAGCCCCGGCGTAATTAAATATCGCGAAATATCCCGACGGCGATTGCCTGCAAGGTTCCAGCAGGTCGGCTTACTTTTGAGAGATATTCCTGTACCGATTGGGTTTATGAAATTTCGGCGGGAATTAAAGCATTCGCTTTGAACTCGGTTCACGTCTCGTAAAACGAATTTAAATAATGTATCTAGCTTTTGTAAGATTCCAGAGCGGGCGTACGAATTTTTTATCCCGGTCGGGAAGGATATTTCGTTAAATCCTTTTGTCCTTTCCCCGGCAGGACTCATTCTACTACGAGGCAATTGCAACGATTAATTTTTCTTTAATATCGCATCGTTGAATATTCATGGAAACTTCATATGGATTTTCTGACCAATTCTTTTTAATTTAGCCACGTCCACGATGCACCACCTTTTGCGCCGCGACGCTCTCTCTCTCACTCTCTCTCTCTCTCTCCCGATTGATTTTCCACCGTCGAGCAATTCCGACAAGCGTTTTACTTAAGTTGTTTTTCCCTCGCGCGGACGGCGATTATTATGAATATGAAAAATTTCGACAAAGGAAATCAAGTTTCCGTCGAATTTCCGGCAGAATATTTTCCTTCGGCGCGCGCGCAAATTCGAGGGGGCTTTTTGCTTTGCCAGAATGTTTCTTCGACGCGACAAAGTTAACCGTGCAGCTTCGTTATATCGCGTGTCACACCGGAGGTGTTACATTTTTCATAACGTAGGTTTACATTTTTAATAGACGCGCATCTGTTAAAATTACGCCGTTCGTATTTCTGACAAATCCCTCGCATAGCTTGTGATATAATACTCTTTCAAGTATTATGGCATTTCTCGTTGTCACTCGTTTATACGCAATGAAACGATTTTTTCCTGGTAAAACAATTTGTAAAAATTATTTCTAGAAGCTCGGAAGTTACTACGCACTTCGGATTATATGGGAAAAATTTAAATCATTTACGAATGTTCGATAATAAGTAATTAGGTTTACGTGGATTAGGAAAAAGAAGAAGTAAATCCGAGAGAGAAGAAGGAGAAGTATCGATTATCGAAGAACACAAAGTATCCACCGAAGTTTTTGGACGTCTTTCATGACTGTCATACCGGTGCACTTGAATTGCCAAGGGAACTCGTTAAGCGATTTTTATGATACCCTCCCGCGGACTTTTGACGTTCGCGCGCAAAGAATTTGACAAGCAGCTTGAATAGACACGCGAGGAAACTCGGTTTCGCAACGCTGCGAAAGTGGAAAAGTCGCGGATCCTTTCTTTCCCTTTTTTCCCTTTCTTCCGACGCGTCCTTTGAGACTTTAATCTACGTCGACGTCGTTTCGCGAAACGTCAGCTCTATTTTTCTTCTCCCCTTTTTTCTTTATTTTCACCTCGCAATTTTTCTACGCCAGCCACAGTATACCTTGCGTTATTTATAAAATTGCCGATCGAACTGATCCTCGAAATTTCCAGCGAACGGATTTTCCGGCCATTCTAACATATAAACACTAGGTTTACGGGGTTTTTTTGTACACCCGTCAGATTTAAAGTAAAGAAAACCACATATTTTCTTTAAAAAACAAACGATGGGTTTAATTTGAAAACAATCGCAATATTAACAGACTTAATATAAGTTAATTAAATCTGTTAATATCGTATAATTGAAGCAACCCATCCGTCAAATTCACGAGTGCCGTAAATTTAGTGTTAAAATCACGAAACGTGTATCCTGTAGGTTTCTCCATTCGGAGTCTACATTATATCTAAATTTAACGTAAATATCACCGATTTAATATAAATTTTATAAATTAAATTCGGCTATAACAAAAGCGTAGAATTAAAATACTTTCTAATCGTAGAATTATGACTACTTGATTTCTTACATTTCGAAATGTTTCTCTTTATTTAGTTACCAGTGAGTTACTCCTGTTTCGTCAAAAATTTTTCCGGTTAAAAGCAACGATTTATCCTTTGGAACTCGGTACCGAATATCTACGACTATCGCAGGCTCAAAGCACCGTAGCACTCGTCGAATGTATTTACGTTGCGTTTGTCGATACCGTTGTAAAAACTCTAATTGCCGTGTATTTCGTTGGCTATGAACTGGAAAAACTTGACGAGCCGGTTTTTACAAGGCCAGTAGCGATAACGCGTTGAAACGACGCAGTGCTGTTTACGTCCGGAATTATTTACGGGGCCAATAAAAACTCCTGATAATGAGTATGCGGTTTTTCGCAAGGGTAAACAGGAGCTTGGGAAGTAACAACGCGACGAAACCGCAACAGAGTAAGGGGATGAGTAGCAGAAAACGTGAAAGGTGGTCATTAGTAAAATGAGAAAGGTAATCGATACGATGGAAAAAAGAATTAAACCGAATAGTTTCTTTAGAAACACGAAGCAATATTTTTTATCTACTAGTTACGTCAAACTACTATGCATACGTTTAAAATCGAAGATTATTTCTACAATCGAAATCTTACTTACATCGTCAAAGTAAATTATTCTAGAAACATTTGCGAGAATGTAAAACACACTAAACCAAATACGAAAATATTCTCCCTTGTAGAAATCTGCAGATATGGCTAATAAAATTTTTCCCGAGAAGTATTCGATTATATTAAGTAAAAATGATGATATGTAACAAAATATCCAACCCGTATCTTCCAGCTGCAATGCAAAATGAATGTAAAATACACTAAATCAAATACGAAAAATGTTCTCCCTTCTAAAAAAAAAAAGAGCGGGAGATACGGTTTATAGTGTTTTTTCCGAGAAGTCTTCGATTATATTACGTAAAAATGATGATATGCAACAAAATATCCAACCCGTATCTTCCAGCTACAACCCCTAGCTCAGAAACACGACCTGGATTATCGAGGACCGACAGATGCCAGTCAAATAACCCGAGATCGTAGGAAATAGGTTGGTTCCCTTTGACGTGCCCTATAGTTCTAACTTTCAGTACCAGGTTCGCTAACTTTCGCTCAATTTTACCTAATTTCTATTTAACCGAAAACCGAGCTAACCGATATTATATTAAAAATCATCGAAGCTATAAGCACATCGAGGGTTACAAGATTTCCTACGTTCCATTCTATTTTTCCTGCATTAATTAATGCCCTTCGTTCGGCGTAATCGATTTTGCATAATATTACCTTCTATCGACAGCGTCGGACAATTCCCATGAAGCTCGGCAGCAAAGGGAAAAGAAAAGAGTCGCTGAAATGAGGAAAAATTTTAGTAGGCAAAAAAACACGCGAAAAAATATCAGCCTCGACATCCTTTTATCGTATCAGATAGTCGTTCGATACGAAATATTTCAAACCCGGTTGATCGAACCCGCGAAATCCTTTTTTTTCTCTATTTTACTTTTTTCTTCCATCTTTTTTTCCCCTGGTACCGAAATACAGGCAAAGCCGTTTTAATTAAACTGTGTGTGTCGTCGGTGGAACAAATTCAATCTCACCAGTTTATCTAGGACCGTGACCCACATCGTCCTCGAGGGTGTCTGCACCCTCTTCCCATCCTCTCCTTTCATCCCTCCTTTCTCTATTAGTTCTTTTTATTATCTCATCGCGCCCTTGACAAGTGCGCGATGATTGATATGATCGAATCGATGAAAGTATCAGCGTTGACAGACGTGAATGCGGTAGTTCAATATTTGCACATCGTGCCCAATAACGATTCCAGAAAGGATCAGTAAGGACATGCACCGACGAATTAGTACGACAGAAATTTGCTTAATTTCATCGGGAAAGTACCTGTTCGCTTCGATCAAACGCCGAAATACCGAAAGCTTTTTGCAACAATTTCCGAATTCCTTTCAAATCTATTTTTCGGTATTTTTTAACAATTGCGTTTCGCATAAAAATGGCTGAACGAATACCACGCTGTTGCATGTCTGGCTTTCAAAGTAACGCGCGTAATTTTATCGCACGAGATCGTAACAAAATATCCACGATTTTTGATTGTTAGTTAAATTACAATAAAAAGAGAGAAATTCAATTAATTTCAAAATTAAACATCTAACTAGAGCGAGTGTCGTCAAACGATTGCAACGTCCAAAAATATCGAGATGTAATAGCACCAGGAAAAAATATATTTTCAAACATTTCCAAACCATTGTAATATCCTCACACACGTTCAAACGTGAAATCTAGCAATCAATACTCGCTGAAAAACCAGATAGATATTCTACGCAGAGGATAGTGAGAAAAAAAGTATACAACGTGTCGTTTACATATGAACAAAAATATCAACGTTAATTTTCAGTGAATACAAAATTAGTATACCTATAGAACGTGCCATTTTCATACGGTAGTTCCAGTGTGAAATACGAAAGTTCGTTAAACAATATTACAATGTTCCCCTGCAACACGTTGGCTGCTGTGGGGGTCACCGGTGACCGGCACTAGACATGCTAGAGCACCGTGGGGTCACCGGTGACCGGCGCGCCCAGATTGATGGTAATATATATAATTTAAACAAATGGCAATACTTATAATTTAATTGCATTCCAACGCCACGGGGTCACTGATGACCCCCGCCATGAAAATTGCTTCAAGCATGATTTTATAACTTATTTTATATGCTGCAAATAATATTTCAGCATAATATAAATCGCATAATGAAAAGTTGGCGCCTTGGGCAAACCATCGAAAATGCGTCTGGCAGTCAACGTGTTAACGAGATTTGCGAAGAATTTCGTTTATAGTTGGGAGTGTTTGGCAGATGGAAAGCAGAGAATACGAAGCGATAAAAACTTTGAAAATTACGAGCACTCCTCGTCGAAGAAATATTATCGTTCAATCGAAATATTGCTTTATTCAAGGCGGTTCGTTGTTTGATTCACCACTTCGAATGGATTATCAATCGCGTAGATAGGAATTTAATTCGTCGACGAAACATTCGATCGTTTATTCCAAAAGAAGAAGAATTTCCAGTGACGAATTTGTATCGAATCAAAGGTTTAACGATCTTAGTCGAGTGAAACATTAAATCGCACCATTCGTATTCCAGTTTGACCGTGTACAAGCATCGAAGTACTCCAGAGTCGAGGTTTAAAATCTTTTTCTTAGATAATTCGGAGAGGCAACTTGAAGATTCGACGAGTGGAATTCGGTTAACGGATCTTCGAGTAGTTGTAGAACTTTTTCTATGGAGAAGCCGGATGAAATTTTGTATAGACGAGCAATGTAAATTTAAAGACAAGACTTGTTACTTCTCTCTTATTCCTGATGAACGCGCCGTAGAATATCTTCGACCACTTCCCTGACTCTTTTCAATTTTTAACGAAGACTATAGCTGCGAAATACAATTTGTCAATTGTGCTTTTCATACCGATATAAAAATTGTTGAAAAAAGGATACCTGGAGGTATAGAATTATCTTTGAACGTGAGCTATGTATTTTTATTTTTCTTCCAAGTTTCAGACGAATGGTAAAACAAAGAAATTTTGCAGGTAAAAAT
This sequence comes from Lasioglossum baleicum, assembly GCF_051020765.1. Classification (NCBI taxonomy): domain Eukaryota; kingdom Metazoa; phylum Arthropoda; class Insecta; order Hymenoptera; family Halictidae; genus Lasioglossum; species Lasioglossum baleicum. Next base: position 8,024 of record NW_027471223.1, read on the forward strand.
GAAACAGTTTTTGGATACGTTAAAACTGAAATTTAAATAGTAAATCCAAACACAGCTACGAGAGTGTGGAATTGAACGACAGTGTATTCTATTTAAAATCGGTTTTTGTTTTTGTTAAAATTGTTTTATTAAAAATTCTAAACTGCTTTAACCTATTAGCTGCCAGGGAAATTTAGAGCGTTTTGCTTTAGGCGTGAAGATTTTATTTTAAAGGAATTTCAAAGGAGCTAATAATATCTATTAGGTCGTTCGGCAAGTCTGTTCGTTTTTCCAATGCAGGGAATCTAATTTTATTTATTCACAGCCAACTTCACACCTTGAGCCGCATAAAAAAAATAAAAAAACAACGAAATGACTTTCCGAAGGATCCAATAGTTTGAGATATAGCGTTAAAATGGTATTTACATTTTCCAACTAATAATTCCTAACTCAAACGGGTATAAACTTATTCCGTGAGAAATCGAGATAACTCGTAGTTTTCAATGAATGGGTTAACTCTTTGCGAAGGAAAAATTAACAATAGATCAAGTACATACTAAACAATTATAAATGACAAATCGAAGGAAATTTTCTGGATTAAAAGATCTGTACAACATCGATGACAATGCTAAAATTACTTTTCGTTATATTCCATGCAGCTCTTACTCTAAAAAGTCCCAAAATTTCCTCGTATATAATCACATTCGTTTCCAAATGTTTAAAAAACGAGATATCTCTATACGAAACATTCTAACCAATGCAAATTCAATGCGGAATAAAACTGCCAATGATAAAAAAGCTTAGTACTGCTATATCTTATTGGCAAGTAGGCAATTAGATTACCTTCCGCTGTACTTTCCCAATTAACTACATGCCACTGCAATTTGCCGTTGGTACCTTAATCACTTCACCAGCCTTTGACCTATAAACTATGATGCGCGTATATACATCGGCCGAGTAAACGTTTAAAAATACAGTAAAACGTAAAACGAGAGACGGGCTGCCTCTCGTGGACCAATTTCCCGCTGTTCTTCACCTCCAACGAACAGATCGTGGCCAAAATAAAAAGAGAAGACCGTACGGGGGGAACAAAGAAGAGGAGGACGCAGGGAACGAGGATCGATTTCGAGATTCGGTCTTGCCCGTGCACAGCTCGATAGTCAGAAATGTCCCTGAAACGAGTTGTTAGCGTTCAACAGCTTTGACTGCACTTTTTTCTGGTCAAAAGCAAGCTGCTTACTGGTCGTTTAAGTTTCGGATCACTGGCTCGGAAATAGAGTCCTATATGCCATTAAAACTATACGGCCTTTCGAGTTTGCTCGCTCTCCTATTCGCCACCGGTTCCGTCTATCCCTCTTTGGCCTCTTTCCCGGACAAAGCTTCCTTCACTTTTCCCCACATTCCAATTAATCATTCAAATAGCAGAAGCTAATGTATGCTCGTTCAGATTGAACTATTGCTATTGTCTTCGGAGCGGCGAACACGCTGGACACGAAACCATTTTAACTATTTGCACTCGTTAATTTTGCTATGTGTAAGAGGGATGAAAAAAATTGGCGAGGGATGTGTCGTTTGTCGGTAGAGAAAGAAATAGAGGGTGTAACGGGGGTGAGAATTTGGACGAGCGAGTTGCGAGATGTGCACGTAAATAATATAAACGCAGGGCGGCCAATTTTAATCTATTATTGGAAGTATTTCGACAATTATGCTAGCTAAAAGGATAAATGTTCTCTAGGTCAAAAGAGATGAAGGGTTACCGGATATGAAGGGGGTTTACGACATCGTAACACGTAAGCCGGATATTGCTGGGCGTAGAAGTCAAGGTCGTTTATATTTTCCGAGATGGAGTCATATATTGGGTTATTCGAAAAGTAATTTCGTAACTTCCAAACAAAAAAATTTGTCGAATTCGACCGTTCATGATCACGTCAAACGTCTTGGCTTAAAAATCATGCTTCATTTTCACAAAAAAAGAAAAAAAAAACAGAATAACTTTTCAACAACTCAATATTTTTATAATACACTGAACGATGGAGTTCGTCAGTTCCTATAAGAAGGAATATTAATTTATTTAGCGTATGATATTATCGCCTTGATTCCTGTACCCTGATAATATTAATTTTGAAAGTAACGTGGGTTTTACTATAATCCTCTAATTTTACGTCACCCTTTTGTTTAAAAATCGCGTACCATAGAATCTTGTGCCCTGTTACAGCTAATTCTGATTTATTTCTTGTAACAATGGTGGAATTGCTTTAGCCGTGCATGTGTAAACAAAATAGTAAAAAGAAAAGATTTGTTTAACCCGGTGTAATACGTCTGACGACTCATTGCACGAGATTCATGTTTACACATGTTCGTATCGTATACTCAAAATGTAGTAAATACAGTCATGGAATATTTGCGAGAAATAAATATACACCACAACTGCAAAAACCATCGAACTATCTACGTTTATAATCAGAAATACGAAATATTAAATTCTATTAGCTTACCGTATTCTGCCAAAAGAAAAAAGGCAGGAAAAATGATAATTCGCTTGAAGTATTCTAAATAAAATACCGTCGAACACCGCACTGCTATCTTTATAAGGTGAGAAATCAATTTACCAGCCTCTGGTCTGGGCTACGGCAGGTCGAGATGTAACAGGATATTTTCCGATACACGTAGAAAATAGGAAAAGTCCGTCAGTTGGAATATTCTTTTCACGACCCCGTGGGATTAATAGAATAACTACGCAACATCAAAGAAACCCTACATCCTCTTTCGCGAAGCAAGATCGTGTGCTTGCTGGTTGCTAAGGCAAACCAGCATGTTGCTATTGATTTAAGTCGTTTCGAACCCTTTCATCGCCAAATTAACTTTATCGTTCAACTGTGTTTGTAGTCCATGACGGAAAATAGTTGTAAAATTTTATTCCGCGCGAGACCCCTCTTTGACAGGAATGTAATAACATTAAACAGGAAAAAACAAAGGGAAAAAATTTAAAAGAAAAATTCAAAATCTGTAGAATTACTGACATTTATTAACAACTAACCTTGAAAAACTAATAATCGCTATAATTTTCTGTACTTGAACAAATACTTCCCAAGATATAAATGTAACCTGTACCCCATTTTTCAGAATGTAATAAATTTACCTAATCTCCTATCAAGCATTTGTAATTTTGAAATTACTTCAGCACGGGAAGAAATTTTGGAATCCAAAACTATATCACCGAAATACTTTCGCAGATATAAATGTAACTTGTACCTCTTTTCTCAGAATGTAATAAATTTACCTAATCTCCTATCAAGCATTTGTAATTTTGAAATTACTTCAGCACGGGTAGAAATTCTGGAATCCAAAATTATATCACCGGAATACTTTTCAAGATATAAATGTAACTTGTACCTCATTTCTCAGAATGTAATAAATTTACCTAATCTCCTATCAAGCATTTGTAATTTTGAAATTATTTCAGCACGGGAAGAAATTCTGGAATCCAAAATTATATCACCGGAATACTTTTCAAGATATAAATGTAACCTGTATTCCAGTTTTCAGAATGTAACAAATTTACCTAATCTCTTATCAAGCATTTGTAATTTTGAAATTACTTCAGCAAGGGAATAAAATTCTGGAATCCAAAACTATATCACCGTAGCATCTTTCACCTTTCATCAGCGTACCTCGCAAAACGTCTAACGAATAGCGTATCATATTTTCCTCGAGGGATGATTCTTCGCGTACCTCTTTCTCCGGAAAGAAAACTTATTTTAAGCACGGAAAATATTCGCGATACTTTCCTTTTCTCGCGGAATAATTTTCTTTGACAGAATCATTGCACGCCTCGGCGAGGAATAAACGACCTACATTCGGGATCGGAAAGGTCGCGCTGCCTGAAACGCGAATTTATTCAAGACCATTGTTCGCATCGGCGTTTACACGACGATTAATAAAAACGATGCAATTGCACAACGTGGGAAAGTCGTGGAAGCAAGGTGCACGAAACGGCAATCCATTGTCGCACTTTCCTCGTGGTCTGATAAATATTCGCGAGCCGATCGGTTACACTCTTCGGTCCGGATTTCGCGAATCGCGGCGCGATTTTAGGGTAGAATAATTAGCGGATCGCGGTTGTAACGCGCGTCGGAATTATGAATTCCGATAATGGGAATATTCGCCCGGTTGTATATCGGACATTAACGCACGAGGTTGAAAGCGTTATAAGTGGGCTGTAGCTAACGTTTTAAAGCGGTCGTAAACCGAAGTTTGTAAAAGCTGTTAATTGGTGGTACGATTATCCATCTACACCGCATTACTAACGCCGGCCGTTTCGAGATAAATGGTCAAATACGGGCCTATTAATACCGTTTATAATGTAAATGAGATACGCGTAGTGTTGCGGAGTAATTAATGTTAAGGGACCGGCAAGTATCGCGTATTTCAAATCCTTCGTTTATTGAAATAAAACGAGAAATACTCCATTGCTACTACCGTTGCGAATAATAGTTGAAAGCATTTTCATAATTTTACGTCAGTGTACCGATAAATTAATCACGGTCTATTAATCATTTGCGAATATTTTATTTCAATTCGAATTATTAGTTTCTTTTTATTTCGATTAATAGATTCCCCTCGATATATTTCCATATACTGAACTACAGCTAATTAAATATCTCTCGTACCTCGTTAAGCTTTCTCTTCCTAACTTTATCTACCAAACTATCGATTCTGCTAGAATCTTTCCTTCTCAAGTATATTTTCTTTTATTTAGTAACGACAAAAGACATTTCTCGATTCAACAGAAGATTCGACGCAGTTCCGTTCGTTGATGTACAGTTTTTTCCTTGCATCTTTCTCGACTTTTACTTCTGGAAGCGTAATTCAATTTCAGGCGACAAAGTAAAACGATAACTCGATTGGTAAATAAAGGAGAAACAGTTGATACACGGTGGATAAATGAGGAAATAGCCGGGAAAGGGTATCGGCAAACATTTGTTGAAAATACGCGATTCCCCCTCGATTTTTACGAAACTTCATCGAATGTAGATGTTCCCCCGTCTTTGTATTTATTTTGCGGATTTGTTTCTACAGAACGGCTCCCACGTTTGTTGATGTTTCACCGTATCCCGGATCTTCCCTCTATGCCTCTTTTGCTTTATTTTCTTTCAGAGTGGACATCGGCGAGTTTATCGGCGAAGCATTACCGTCCCGCAAACCTGTGTACGCTTTTACAAGCTTTCCGTTCGAAAAACCTTACTTTCAAGGAATTAACATTTTCCCGGCATTCGTTTCCCGATTCTTCGACTCTCCTACGCGCGTTTTAATACCGCGTTATTCGCTTTAAGCAACGAATTTTCCGCGTTTCCGCGACTTCGCGAAACTCTGTCAAAGACGAACTTCGACGAACACGGAATGGAAACTCGATTTGTAGGAAAACAAAGTGTATCGGCTGTTAAAAGTTCCCTGCTAAGATGTACTTCTATCTCCTTTGAAACTATGCGTTAACGAAATCTCATTCACGGGAAAATTTATAATCTTGAATATTGATATTGATATAATTATTAATATTATTAATATTATTAATATTAATTAATATTAATAATCCACGTTGAACAATAGAAATAGACTTTTGCTTTCAAGCACTCGTTATCCGAAAGACAAGATGATATAACTGATAATTACTACACGTGAAAATTACATTCTTCAACTTTCCTTGAAGATTTTTCTGAAACCCTTTTACCCTAAAAAAGAAGTATAACAAGTCGGTTGAAGATTTTCCACTGAACAAGCTTCGTATTTAAATTTTTCCTGCGGCACAATTACCGAAGAGACTAAAAACGAGGCATGCATAAAATTTTGGTCGAACGCAGCGAAGAATAACGCGTAATTAATGAAAATAATCGTTAAACATCGCAGAAGCACGATTTTTCTAGCTACTAAGCTACTAGTTTCAAAATAAATACGCAGATATTTATTATTATTCCTCTACAATTAGTCACGGACCACTCTATCACACATCTTATATTTTTCTTAGAAGTATGAAAAAATGATACGGATGAAAAATAAATATTAGTAACCATACGATTACTAACCAATATTACTAATTATAAATATTACTAACCAAATAAGAAAATAACCAGTTTCGATAGCACGTGGCACGATGAACGATAAAATCAGTCAGAGGTCGAGCCATTCTGTCCTAACGCTGCGAAGAATAACACGCAACTGAGACAGGAAAATATCAGCGAAAATTAATCACGAGCTTGTCCGAGTCTGTCCGAGCCTCAGGATGTTTACATTGAGCCATGTCTACAGACCATGCCCCTCACAACGTTATCTTTCACTCGATTTCCTTACCACGAATCTCACGCGATATTATAGACAATATTCTGTACTTCTCTGAATGCGAAAAAATATTCCAAGCGAAATATCACGCGTATACTAGCACCTCGCTATCCGAGATGGTTTATCGGCAAGTAACGCATAAAAAACCGAAGAAATAAAAAGGTTCAATATTACGGGATAAGAGTTAACACCACTTATACAGCTTCTCTATCTCTCTGCTCCATAAAAATATTTTGCTGACGTTCACGCTTCGTTACCCCACCTCTCTTTATCCGCAATTCTTCCTTTCCCAGCATTCAGCTGAAATACCTGCACAGCCTCTGTTATCTTTCGATTTTTCCCGACGCTCTCATAATCTGCGCGAAATTCGCGAAAGACAATGAAATTAAGATATCGAGAAATATCTCACCAAGTCTAGGGGTATTGTTCTCAAAATTTTTCTCGACGCCTTTATACTTGTGACACCGTCATTTTTTTCAGTTTTCGCTTTAATTCAATTGCACGCAGTCAAATGACGATACATGGTCCCGTCGCTATCGTAATCTACACGAAATTCGCGAAAGACAAAGAAATTAAGAAATCGAGAAATATTTCACCAAATTTCCAAGTATACTTCCCAAGATTTTTCTCGACGCCTTTCCACTTGTATCACCGTCATTTTTTTCAGCTTTCGCTTTAATTCAATTTCACGTAGTCGAATGACAATACATGATCCTGTAACTATGGTAATCTGCCGGAAATTCGCGATGGACAAAGAAATTAAGAAATCGAGAAATATTTCACCAAGTCTCCAAGTCACCAAATATAATTCCCAAGATTTTTCTCGACGCCTTTGCATGTCACCGTCATTTTTTCAGCTTTCGCTTTAATTCAAATCCGCGCAGTCGAATAACGATACATGGTCCCGTCGCTATCGTAATCTGCACAAAATTCGCGAAAGAAAAAGAAATTTATAAATCAAGAAATATTTCACCAAATTTCCAAGTATACTTCCCAAGATTTTCCACGACGCCTTTGCAAGTCACCGTAATTTTTCCCAGTTTTCGCTTTAATTCAATTGCACGCAGTCGGATGACGATACACGTCCGGATGTTTCGTTGTTGTACCCGGTTATCCGTCACTCTTCATTACCTGACGGTGAATCGCAGCGCGTTATTCAAGCGGAAAATAATCGCGAAACACCGGGCGAACAGCGTAGGTACGTCTGTATTTGGAAACGTTGAAAAAAATCGCGGGCGAATTGGATTTCGCGCTTTCTCCCTTTTACCAGCGGGGTCGAGGGTCATTTTTCCGGAAGGCTCTTTTGTCGGGATTCAGTCGACGAGGCTCGATTTTTGCTCCTCGCTGCACAGCCTTCCAGATTTTCCCTATCGATACCACGTGGCCCGCTGCCCTTTTGTTCCAGGCTCTTCTGCTTCCTTCTCGTCCTTCTTTTTTTTTTTCTCTCCGCTCGTTCGACGAAGATGGCAGAGAGAGAGAGCGCACGAGAGAGAGTGAGAGAGTGGAAAAAGTGAATCGCACGCAGAGAAGCGGTGATTGCCGCTCGAGCGAGCCCGACTCGAGGAATATCGCGCGTTTAACACGATTTATCTTTCTGGGTTGAACACGTTTAACGAGTTTCGCCACCACGCGACTCCGTGTTCCTAGCCGATTCTACCGGATGTAACTTTTCGCTGTGGCGGAGGAAGCGGCGCAATGCGGATCGTAGGTGTTTCCTGTTTCAGGCGAGATCTACGGCGACCTGGAAGGGAGCGGTGGCGCGATTTATTCGATGGAATCTATCGAGTTGCTTTTCATTCGGCTCGTTAACACGACCGATACATCCCGAGGGAGAGACGCCTGCGTGTATCCCGGATAAAAGGGCTGTTCGCTGATTCTGATTTAAATCGCTGGTAATTTATTCTGTTTTCGATTCTTCGATTTATGGAGATGGCACACGGTGCGCGGCTTAAGCCGCTCAGCTCTTGCCGTTTCGCTGCTTTTCGTTCTCCATGGGTATGATTAAATTTCATTCGTAGGTGATTAAACGCATAGGTAATTAAATTAATTCGGTATAAGGACTGAAATATTTAATGGCGTCGATTCAGGTGGATTCTCTCGATTGCTCTCGATGCGCGCTATTATTTGGATTTAGCTTTGAAAAACAGGGATATATAATATTCCGTTCCATGGCCCGGTTTAACACTAAACCCACCATGGTTTGAATCACTGTTTTCCAAAGTTCTGTTAAAAATTCTGCGATCAACGTTATAATTTTAATCACTCGTTCTCGCGATTTTTCTTTCAGTAAACGTATGATCATTTTCTCGATGTCTTCTATTATTCTAGTTTTTAAAGCTTTTACTTCTCTTTATTCACCGATCATTTGATCGTGGTAGGTTTAGCGTTAAAGCTTCGTTTGATAATCGAACATTAAGTAAAATACGTTTATCGAACGAGTCGCTATATTTTCAAATTCGGTCGCTGTGATAATTACAAACGGGCTATTCAATTTAGACGCCTAAATCGATTCAAGGCGTTAACCATTCCTAACGTTACTGGGTTATTTATGGGACGAAATTGAAAACCGATATCGTCAAAATTACTCGATCAGGCAGAGACGTGTGGCCGTGTGCAATCGAAACCATCAACGATCGCTCCATTATTACTCCGGAATGACTCATTTGAAATTTCTAATTAGCAGGACGGTCGTGCAGAATGGTAAACCGCTAGAGACTGATTGCGCATAATCAAACAATGATTATCGAAAAGACTACCGGACACGATCGGGCAATTTTTATTCGCATCGCGTGATAGGAATACGCGCCGGGCGTGTTAACGAGAAAAACGATAGAAATCCGAGAATGAAAAGGTTTCCATTTGTTTCTACCGTAACACGCGAAAATCTGTTTGTTTTATTTTACCCTCTCGAAACAGAGCAAAAAATAGATGCATGTATATTGCTTCCGTTCGCTAGCAAATGATCATCGAACGCTATATGCTTCATAAGTTATCTCTCGCATTTCGAAGAACCGTTCATACCTCCTGTACCTATATTTTCCTTTTCGAGTCTAAAAACATTCCAATCTGTTCCTACCGTAATATATCGAAGCGTACTCGTTTTATTCCGACTGGAAAACAAAGAAGAAACGCTGGGAAAAAATTCTGTTCCTGCTAGCTGAAAAGTATTATCAAAAATCACGCCTCGCGAGTCTCTGCTCTCGAGCTACGAATTATCCATTATCCTATCCGTCCTTTTCGTTCGTTTCTTCGCTGCAAAATTGAAAGTCTCATAGAAACGAAATCATCGAATATTATAGCAATTATTTTCAACGATCTCTACTCGTAGGAATAACCTAAAAAGGAGGCTTGGAAAACGGAAGCGATGTAAAAGTACTGGTAGGTAACCTGGTGTTTAAAAATGCACGAGAAGCGGGCGTGTAAATTTTAAGGGGTGAAAAAGAGGATTTAAAAATTTCGTGACCAGGTGCAAGCATAGTGCTCGTGGAACGACGGTAAATAAGTCCAACCAGTGACACATGCTGCTCTTTACTCCATCTACGTTTATGGCTTAGCAAGAGTTACGTGCAAGATGTTGCTGCGACAGTGCGATAAATTAAAACCGACAGGAATTATGCGACAAACGTTGAAAAAGTTAACTCAAACTTCTTCATTTTACGATCGACTAAGCTTCGTAAAATCAGCAGATTTAGTCGTGCATATGTATTAAGTCGCTCGGAAAGTCATTTCGTTTTTTCCCAACAGAAGATCTAATTGTATTTTTTCACAGAAAAATGTGATATATATATATATATATAAATTTGATATAGCTTCACACTTCAGCCGTATAAAAGAAATAAAAAACGAAATGACTTTCCAAACAACGCAAAACTTTATTTCATGAAAACTTGATTCCAAAAGATAAATCTCCCAAAGTAGTTGCATTCCCTGCCCTTTAGTTTCAAACGATTTAATGGGAGTGGTAAAATTTCGTTCTCGAGGAAATCGAAGAAATTTTGAATTCACCATTACGATTAGAATTAGAATAGATTAGATTAGAATAGCAGAGCACCTTACAAACGCGACCACAACGAATAAAAGACAAAAATAAACACAGAAAAAATGATATATACATCCAGACCTAGATCTTACTTAGAAAGTTAGAGCAAAAAATGAACGAAGGGATCAACGAATTCAAGATTCAAAGAAAATGAAGTATGAAATGTCTTGCGTGACAATTTCCCGAATTGTTTACCGAACTAAATCAAGATTTATCGCGTACCGAAAATCTTATTCGTGTTATTCCATTAACAATAGATACATTGGCATTCCGTCGGAGATTTCGCGGAGTCAAATCCCTTATCTAGAGACCTGGTCGTGGATAATCAGCATAACCCGATTTGTTGTTGCACGTCTATGCCGCAATTCGAGCACCGACTCCGTGTCCCTTCGACGAACAAAAACAGCCCTCTATTCAGCGCGAACTTGGACAGCACTCGGAAGAACGGATGAATAGGATAACGAGGGAATTGCATTACTCCGTGGCAGATGCCGGATCGCTTGATAAAACTTGCCCGTTTACCGGCTCCGTGTTCTACCCGCTAATCATCTTTTATTACCGCTTGCGTTCGCGGGTTCGAACGATCGACTTCGCCCAAGTTCCGGGATTTTCCACGACTTCGAAGCGGGCAAACTGATACGAATTTGTCGTAAGGGAATCACTTGGACTCCGGGTAACGAGAAGACGCGGACTCGTCGCTCCAAAGCGAGATCCGAGCAGAGATACGCTCAGTTTCCAGTCTATCTTTCGGTTAGAAGTGAATATTTTAAGGAGAACCAAAGAGAAACTTTCCGTTCCGCGAAATCTTGCATAGAAATTGATTTTCGCAAGGCGAAAATCGTATCGAGTAAGATCTGCAGATGCGTGAATGAACGTTATTAAACCGGAAGAAGTTAGATTCGAAGGAAGGTGTTTTCTTTGTTTGCTTTTCTCCGGCGAAGCGAAACAGTTAGGACAGGACTGCTTTACAATCCTCTCTTTTCGCGGTGGCAAACGCGATCAAAGGAGGTAACGTCAAATAATCCTAATTAATTAGATAGATCCGTAAACATCGCTTTACCCAACCAGTGTACACGAAACCAAGCCTAAGGTGCTCGGTTTCGGTATAGAATCTACGATTGAGTCTAAGCCAACCCTGATAACCCTCTTGAATCAACCTAGTTCAATTTTAATTATCGCTAGTCAAGGTACAGTGGATGCTTAGTTCCTTGGAATTAATACGTGTCAAATTGGGGGAAGATTCTAACAATTCTCTCCAATTCGATTATCTACTACTGCTCGGATTCCTAACGCACTAAAATAACTTAAATCGAATAGGTAAATTAAAGATGAGTAATAAACAGCAATAATAAAATACCTGGAAAAATCAAAATTGCGAATGTGTGAAATTTCTCCGAATCGCGAGTATTAAAATTAACGTTAAAAAACATGACATCGCGAGATTCGATCAGACTTTGGAGTTTTATTGCACTGGTCGAAACGCACGGGAATGTTGCTTAATTAATGCAACTCGATATTTTCCATTTCCGTGCAGCGATACGATTATAAAGTTACAGAGACTGAATGAAACGAAACGTTTTACGAAAACCAAGCGACTTAAGAACGCCGTCGTGCATATCTCTTACAAGATGCTGCTGATTGTCATCTTTAGCGCGTTACTTCGTAAACTTTAATTCACCTTCGTTATTACTTCTGCAACTTTTAAAATGTTTCGTACAATAACGTTTTGCAGGAACCTTTATAACTAGTTAGCGAAGTTTCTTTTCTAAATTGAAGAACGTCGTGGCCCGGTCAGATACAGCTCGCGAACTTAGATCTCCTGACAATATCCTCCTCGATTTAACAAATAATATTCGCCCGTGCGCCGACCTCCTCTTTGTATACGCGACTTGATCGATTTGAAACTTAATTACACGACAAGCTCGTTAATTTCCATCCGCCTTTCGTTGCAGCGGAACAAACGGGAAAATAATAAACATCCCGCGCGCAGTCCAGTTAAATATATTCCTTGTCCCTCTATCTCCGGCATAATTTCTCATTTCGTCGTGCCTTGCGATCCGAATCGGTTCATTAAAGTTATTAAAACGAGCCGATAAGCGTTTGATAATGTTGCTCGTTTGCGTTAGCGCGCGACAAGAGATTTCGTTATCTAAGTTGACGCGATTGCAGAATGGGTAGACGAGATTTAAACCCGGACGAAGTAATCAGCGGGCAAAAACTGCACGCTAAATTATCGCGAATTACCGTGCATAACTCGCGAAAATAACGTCGCCTTGTTATGATCCGCGTTAGTACGAACCGGCGCTCGTTTACTTTGCGCGAGATTAGGTATAATCACTGTGGCATAATCGCGCGTGATTACCGTGTCTCGTCGGCACTTAATTAACCCAAGTTCGTTCGTAGAATTCGCCGCCAGTCTGATATTCAGAGCGAACGGAAAATACGTTTAGCAGGGGACGAATTAGAGTTACGAACGCATCGAGTAGTCAACCATCTTGTAAAACGAAAACCGGGAAGTTTCGCGCGAGGGGAATTTGACGAGAAGATAGGGGACAAAATAGGAAGAGAACGAGACTAGACTTCTACCGTGAACGGTGTTTCGCGCGATCATGGCCGAACTTTGAAGATTTTGCTAAATTTCGTTACACAGACAGACAGAAGTAGAAAGTAAAGTAATTCGGCTGGATAAGATCTCGCTCGGGAAATGGTATTTGATATTCGGGATATGATATAATGGAAACAGAGCTGGAACTTCGATTAAACTTTTTAACCTGTCTTAATTTCATGTAGCAAATCGAATGGAATTTCGGAGGATGAAACGTTTGTTTCAGTTTTCGCGTTACTTACGCTGATCGTTGGGTAGAAAAGAACTCACCACGAACTCAAAATCCAATCCTCCTCCTCCGATGATAGAGGCAACCTGGAACAGAAATAATTGGTGGTTAGATAAGATGATAAACACGTCGAATCATCGTCGTTAAATTAATTAAAAAATTTACAAAGTTATGTACATGACCTCGAGTTTTGACACGAATGAACGTTTAATTTATTTCACTCGTGGGACTGGAGTATGGTCATCGCGAGATTAAGGGATTATATTCTACTCCGAGGGACTAGTCTAATCAGCGAATTTTCACCACCGTGACTACCAGGTTACAGGACCGGGACCAGATCCAGGTCGTGAAGGTACCCGAGATTCTCCAGTCGTTCAGATACAAGTCCCTTGACCGAGCAATAATATGGTTTACCTTCCCAACTCTGAAATCAAGGGTCCTGATGTAGTCTAGTCCAACAGTGGAATTTATCCGACAAAATTATGGCATCTGACTGTTCGCAGAATAACATCATAGTCACGATGATGGAAATTTTCTAGAATGCAGTAGTGCTATCGCGAAATGGTCAGACGATTTATAATACCCTGTGTCATTAATTAACTACGCGTTGAATAATTATAACTGTACATTCATATTTAAACACAAGTTAGAAGAAGCTTTTTAACGAAATTTTCTGATATTAATTTCCAGCGAACAAAAATCTTCTAGAATTAAAAATTTGATCCAGTCCAACAGTGGAATTGATCCGACAAAATTATGACATCAGAATACATGAATATTCGTAGAATAACACCATAGTTAGAAGGATGGAAATTTCGTAGATTTCAGTAGTATAATCGCGAAATGGTCAGCCGGTTATATAATACCCTATGTCACTAATTAACTACGGGTTGAATAATTATAACTGAACATTCATATTTAAACGCAAGTCAGAGAAAGCTTTTCAACGAAATTTCCTGATATTAATTTCCAGCGAACAAGAATTAAGAATTAAAAATTTCATACAGCGCTCGAATGTGAAAAGGATAACGACGATTTTACGTACGCGCGTCGAGTTTTACGAATGCGAATTCGTGCTTGGGGAAAAAATGGCGAGGGATGAAGATCAAGAGCGCAGGGAGAAGGGGAGGAAATTTATGAGCCAGGTACGCGTAGTTTCGTGCTCTGTTCTCGTCCGGAACAACGCGGATTCTGGGGATTCAGGTATGCCGGACCTCTCGTCACTTCCAGATAAACAGTTTTGGTAGTTTCGCGCTCGTTCACGCGTTCTTGCACGCCGAAACGCACTGGATAATGCTGACCTGAAAAAGTACGCAGCTCCCCATAGATCGTCATTATCTCGAGGAACAGCCGGGGAAAAGGGACCACGGAGAACAGGATGCATTTGTCCCGTTCTTTCCGGACACCGCGACTCGCTTGAATATCTGGGATGAAGCTATACACATGCACACGCGAGTGCGAAATATGTCAGACGAACCTACGACCAGGCTGCATAAACGACGAATTTTGATTATCTTAACTATGGTATTCTTGAAAGATTTTGAAAAGAAAAACACGATTATCTCGAAAAGAACGAAACAATGCGAACGATTAAAAAGAAAAGAAAGGTTTCTAGTTACGTCTATTTTTAATTGATTATATCCGAGTTTGAAAATGAGTTGTTATTCCAAGCGATACGAAACTGTTCGTTTCTTTTTTGATAGAATTGCTCGTTCAAATTAATTGACATTTTTCAAATAAAAGTAACGGATATTGGCATGCAGAGCAATATAAATTACATTTATTCGATTGAAAATTGTTAAGCAATGAAACGCGGATCTATAGAATCTCAATAACGAAGCTGTACCGCTTTCTGATAAAATAACTTTTTACCGATATGCTTTCATCCTGTACCATTTCGGTTATTTCAAGCGAAAAAGCGAATCGACGAAATGGCGGATTTATAAAACAATGGAAACATTGTCTTAGATCAAATATTTCCGTGCGCGTATATAGCCGAACGAATTATTCTTTTAATATATCAGATATTATAATGGAAATAGCTAGAAAAATCCTGACATATCTCGTATTCCATAATGGAACAAAAAATTACCGATGTACGCGAACGCGTTTCTCATAAAAGAAAGTGAATGAAATGATACCTCGTAATGAACTTCGACCAGATTAATATTGCTACACTGTAATATGTAGGAAAAAGGACTATTACAACGAAACCAGGTTGAAAAAAAAGCGCGGAACACGCATAAAATACGAATCTGCGTCCTAATTGAAAAATGTTGGAACATTCGTAATTCTTTTAAACGAAATTCTACTATGTGGTCATACCGCGTATATACCCGAAAAGATAATTATCACGTTTTGCATGACTCATATTTTAATTATGGTTTTTCCTTAATATCGCGTTTAATCTCTCCGTTTAAATCGCTCAAATCACACGAATTAACCCTTTGAACTCAGTCACCGTTTAATCATATTTCAAAAATCGATATTAATTGATACATCAAATTTAAGATTACCCAACGATGCGTGGAACGTCAAACTAAAACAACTCTACGTCTTAATTTGCATAAAATTTCTAATTCACCGTTTTAAAAATATCGTAATATAGCAGAAAGTTTTCAAATCTTTGTCTAACGAAAGAAAAAAAAAAAGAATCGCCGAGCGTAAAAAGGCGTGAATAGAAATTTCTTCGAAGACGAAATACTACAATCCACTGCCGTCGACCTTCAAACATCCTATCAGCGCGATACTCGTTCAACAAGATTACACGCCTCTTTTCACGAGACATCAAACTCCGACAAATAAACCGAAGTCTTTGGAATCGCGCACATAAATTTTATTTACACTGTCAACCGATCAATCTCCATTCTTCCAAAACACCAGCAATTTCCTAGCATCTAGCCGCGGTGTATTCCAATCCTTTACCCCCGCGAGCGACTCGATATTTCTATCCGGGAAAACAATCGCGAGGACGCGCGGCGGGGAAGAACATTTGAATTTCATGCATAAAGACACGTACCGAGTAATGTAAACCACGACAAGGGACACACGGTTACGAATATCTACGTTTCGCGAGAGAAAATCGCGCGGCCGGTTAAAAATCGAGACAGAGAGAGAGAGTCCGGAGATAAAAGAAGACGCTGGCGCGGAGACGAGGCGGAGGAATCGTTCGATTCTTTCAAAGTCGTTTAGCAAATACACTTTCGGGCTTTACTTTGCCCTCGATCGAGCAACTCCCACTCGCCGGATTGCCAGACGAGGGTAGAGGAGAAGATCGAACCGGGGCCGGCCACTTTGCTCAACGAATTTTCCACCGTGCGGCCAGTCGAGTAGTCGTTTCTCATTGTCCGTGCACGCAACTTCCGGCCACGCTACATTTCGCACACTCACCATCATTGCTCGGCAACATCCCTCCTGCAATACTGGCTAAAGCGCCAGAGGAAAAGTATTTCCCCGGATTCGAGATTTTTCGCGTTTCAGCTCGCTGGCTCCAACTTTAGGACACCGGAGTGTGTTCCCGGGATTGTTCAGAGGAAACCGGGATACGCTTTCATACTATCCCGGTCTCCTTTCCTGTATATCGTTAATCCTTGAAATATCGTTTCGGCAATATTATTACTCCTTGGGAAATATATTGACGACCACGCTCCGCGTGAGTGGAGAACATTCGATACTTCTTTGATGCCGTAATTTTTAAACTCTCACGACTTTCAGATATACGTCCTTGTCTCGTTTGTTTGAGGAGCCGAAACTCTGAGAAACGCAGAAAGATTGAAACACCGAAAGGTAGAAACAGCGAGAGATTAAAATGTGAAAACGCCGAAGTATAAAAGCGTCGAAACGCCGAGACATCGGTTCCACTAACTATTCCAAACCACGACACACGTCTCCTCGAGGAACCATTCATTAGTAATCATCGTCAATTAAGATCAACCTAGTGACGATATAGGTATATAATTTGCGAATTCGTCGCGCAGTCAGAACGTTTTAACGCTAAGCTCGTATAAAATAATTCTTCGAACAGCGTGTCTTGATTAATTCTCTCGATTCCTCGGAGAAACCTCTTACCGTTTCAGAACCGTATCGAAATTCGTCAGGAAAGATCAGGAAACAGTTAAAGTCGCGAGAAGTGCGAAACTTGAACTCTGTCACTCCACTGCATAAATACACACCCCTTACTCTCATTTCCCCGCAATTCTTTCCTTCTTTCTCGTTCCTTCTCGCCCAGTATTTCCCATTTAAATGATAAACAGCGCTACGCGGTTTTAAACGAACGCGCATAAATAATGCAAAGGTTTCCGGGATCTCTGCTGGCGAGAACGAGAAAGGGGAGAGAAAAAAAAGGGAAGAACGAACCCGCGAATCGTAATGCATGTTCACGATATATCAGAAGAACTGCAAACATGCAGTCTGGTTCGCTGGTGGATCCGTAAAGTCTGGCTTGTCGTACGTGCCTACCGGAATTTCCGTCGCATTTGTTCGAATCAATGCATGGCACAGAGATCGTTCCCGTGCTACTCTCCAGTCAAGGAAGCTGCAAAGCTTAAACGAGAAATAGGAAACCACGGGAAGCATCGTTTTGTTTTATTCCAATCGAAGCAACGATCGCGTACGCGCTCTCGCGAGGCATCGAGACGATCACGCTCTCACCCCCTCCGATCAAAAGAGTTTACCTCTGTATCTTCCGCGAATCGATAAATTTCTGAAACAGTCGCTCTTGTGTAACGCTGGTCTGCGTTCTAGTTCGCAGGGAAAAAGGGGTTACCTTGATTATTTCGCCCGTGCGAGGTTAGCGAACCGAGTCTATATCGGGGGTATGGAGATGAATTGATGGAATTAGAGGGGTGGTTTCTTAGCGGAGGATGCATCAAGGAGAAGTATTAAGGAAATGATAAGGAAGATTAAGGAAGAGACCTTCTGGATGGAGGATGGCAATTAGGGTTAAGTTAAGGCTCCAGTTCGAACTTTTATTTCAGGGAACTCTAATATCCTGAAACTTCGGACGTTCGTTAATCAAACGTTTCGCTACTCGAATGGTATTAAATTATGCGATATTAAATTATCACACTCGTCGGAATATTTATAATCGTACCAAAGGAAGAAAGTGTGACGCGAAACGAATGACCGTTGTAAGAAAAGACGAGTGTCTCTTCGAGCAAAAATTCCTTTATTATTATCGCGTCTTCCTTTCGATTCTCGCGTCTATCGCGGGAAAACGTTTAAAGCGAGCCGTAAGAAAATTAATTAATAATCGCCTGTAATAACATAATCGGAAGAATCATCGGATAAAGCACTCGGATCCTTGAAGGTGTAATTTTATTTTCAGCTGTCCGTGGTGCGTTTCAATTCTTGTTAGGAATATAAATGGAAGCTCGTTTAGGTACAACTAAGGTTTCATTTATCATTCTCTTTTCTCGTTCACTTGCATTCATTGGATTAAGTGTAGTTCTCCGCGGTAAAGGAAAACGATTATGACTCCGGGAAGAAAAGTTTCTATACGTATTACGGCTTCTATATTCTGCTCGCCCATTTTTCAATTACATTCATCATAGTAATATCGCAATCTACATCGAACTTCGTAATCATTGAATAAAACGTTGGAAGTCTTCCGTGCATCATCCTCCTTAGAAACGATTTCTATGCCACCCTTGGGGTTTTCGACTTCTTTAATCCTTCGCAGACAAGAAGCATTAAGATAAATGCAAGGTAAACGAGACATATTCGGTAAACCAGTCGGCATAACGTACCAAGAGGAACTCATTAAATTAAAAGTACCACGAAAAATAACGAGAGTAATAAACTTACTCAACTTTGGATTGAATTAGATGATTCACGTACAAAAGATTAATACATCAGGCATTTGAATAATAAACAGGAAGAATTACACCAGTAAAATATTATTAACTATCCTTTTATTTGAAGAATAAATTTTGGTAAACAATACCGAGCAAAGAGTCACGCTTCGAGTTCAACCCTTTGCACTCGACAATTTTTTTCGCTACAGAAGAGTAGAAATTAACAAATTTTCTGCTATAAAACTGACGTTATTTTTTTTTAGTGGTTAATAAAGAATCGTATTATAGTTAACACGTAAAATTATGTGATTTCGATATCTCGCGTGTTGTTATATTACCTTAAATTTGACATATTAATTAATATGGGTCTTTAAAATTTTATGATGACTGACATTCGCCTCAGTGCAAAGGGTTAAGATATTTCCTATCCACGATAAATTTTCAAGCTTCTTTTCGAAAATACAATTTTCACGAATTTTATAACAGAATTGTATATATTTTTCTAGACTGCTGTATGTTAGCTGCATTGTATTTGATACTCGGGTTACGCGTTGTTATGGCGCCGTTGTGGCGAGAGAAGCGAGCGATTTCGATTACAGGTTCGTTTTCGCGAAAGTAAATCCTACAGGAATTAGCCGATGGATATTACAGATTAAAATTCGCGCCGAACGATGTAATCAGACTGTACTGACACGTATACTGCAAGCACAGTCATAGTGTCAAATTGCGTAGCTTAACGTCTTAATTAGGAACAAGCTCTTCTACCTCAGCCTTTGCTGTCTCTAGAGTAGAGTGCTCGAGGTAAATGCAATTCGCAGCTCGAGGTCAGTAGAAGCTGAGACTTC
>NW_027471224.1:0-27822 GCF_051020765.1 Lasioglossum baleicum
CACCCGTCAGATTTACAGATAAAGAAACCACCTATTTTCTTAAGAAAAAAAACCGACGAGTTTAATTTAAAACAATTACAATATTAACAAACTTAATATAAGTTAATTAAATCCATTAATACTGTATAATCGGAGCAACCGGTCCGTCAAATTGACGGGTCCCGTAAATCTAATGTTACATTCTCTGTGAATTACAAGTGTTCGAACAAATTTCGAGACGTTTGAATGAAAATAAATAGTTTCAGGAACTTAAATTAAAGAATTATAGGAATTCTCATTCAAAGATAGGCGATAAAGTTTGAGATATTAATGCAACGTAGTGAATTAAATAGCCGATAAAACTTCAGTTCTCTGATACAATTTCCCGAATAATGGCATAATTGTCTCCGCGTGTTAGCAAGAATGAGTGATTCATCGAAGAAAAATTACATCAGAGTGCTTCAGTCGATGATCCACCGAAAGGAAATCCATTCGTTGATAAACATAGGCTGACAAACAACGCGATAACGTTTTAACAGTTCTCGAAGATAAACTTTTCCTGATCATTTGGAAAAATATATTCCCTAGTGAATCATCAAAAGTCATAAAATTAATTTATTGCTAAATAACACGGACACGATGCAAACGATATAAAGTAGGCGTCGAACTGATCAAATTAATTAACATTAGATAATAATATTGTTATGACGATGTTACGTATTTTAAGTAAATAGAAAATAATGAGACTAATATTCCATGAAGCAGATTGTGCCTTCGTTATAATTCTTCATAATAGCGAGAATATGATACGGAATAGGTAGCGCAACAAAGTTGTTTTAATTTTCATATCACGCATACAGATACACGCGTGTGGTTGTTAACCCATTGTCTGCCACGCAAATTTAGCGCGTCTTGCACTGGAGGCCACGGTTTTATTTTAAAGAAAACATGAAGTTATGATCTAATCGTCTAAGTTATAATTTTAATAGTTTTAATAATAATTTTAATAATAAAATTGATAATCAACATGTTCTCTACAGTATACACATTTTTCATTCACTTTTTCCGATAGTTTTGGCAGTTTTGGTACAGACGCTTATTACGAGATATCTCGTAGTTGGCAGTCAATGGGTTGAGCAGCATTAGTCTTGTTCCGTTATTCGAGATTCGAATATGAATAATTTTCAATAAAAGTTGCGAGAAAATAAATTCCCACCCAACTTTGAAAATAGATATATTTCTATTTTTCGTATATCTCATTTTAGCTAAAAATATAGAGGAAATCAAAATAGTTTGACATGCATATCATAGAAATTTATCGTATGAAGGCACGAATGGAGGTTTACATTATAAATAATGTATAATATAAATCATCATTAATTATTATCGTTAATAATACAAAATTAATAATAAAAATAAATCGTTAATAATGAATAATAAATTCTTCGCAATGTAAATTAATAATAAAAGTGAAAAAATTAATAAATTATTGGCTTTAAAGCGAAAAAGTAATAATTAATGGATCGGTAAAGTTCGGAAATCTCCGTTGACTTTCGGCCGATAGAGGAGTATATAAGGAGTGACGCACCGACGATCGAGTTATTTGAGCCGTTCAGTGCACACATCGATTAACTCCATAAAACAAAAAATTGAGAAATGCGATGAAATAATGTATATTATTTTTTTAAATTCCTGTTATAATATAAATTCAAATATATAACGTAGAATGCATAAATACAGATATAGCTTTCATCTAACGCTGTATAAGTTAACAAGAAAAAATAGCCAAAAAGTAATCGTCAGTAATATTACAGTTTTTATGTGACTGGTGGAGTTAATCAATTTAACAACTGAAAAAAGTAGTAAAGTTAAATTCAGTCTTTAAATTTTTAAGTTTTTTATTACAGAAAAAGTTAGTTATTATATTTTTATTACAGCTTTTCATAAAAATGAATGGTGACAGTTCTGTTATAATATATTGTTTGTGATTAATTCATCAGCAATATTATAAATAATGTCTTCTTCATCAGCTGTATGCGAGGATTCGTCATTTCGATTTGTTGTCAAGTTTTTATAGTAATCATGTTTAACAGGAGGAATGAATTTTAGCAGGTCCATCATGTCTCTCCATTTTTCCCTTGTCGCAGTTCTACCTTTAGGATATAATAAAGGCTGATATATATTTTTCAAACTTTGCGGTCTACCTAATACAGATTTTTCTTAAATTAATGGCTTTAAATTCTCTATCTTCATTATAATCACATTTAAATTGTATGAGATCGTGTTTGGACCTTTCTAACTTTATCCAGTGTATTTTAAGCCAATTTACTAGAAACCCTGTGACGGTTACTTTTCTGTTAATGATTGATTGTTCTAAAGGTTTTGTTGAAAAAAAATCTTGGTGGGTCATTTGGATTAGATGAAATGGCGCTTTCTTTTTACATGTTTTGATTATATTGTATTATATTTTATAAACAACGATTACATTAGAGTATGGAGTTAATCAAAATGACTTCTGAAATAAATTACTTATTTTTCAATGGCCAAAAAAATTTTGCCGTTTAATGGTGTTAATCTTTATTATTCAGGAAAGTTATTATAAATATAAAAAGTTATGACTATATCAAGAACTTTGACACTTAAATTTCAGATTTTTCAAAAGTGGAGTTAATCGATGTGTACACTGAACGGCTCATTTGTCAGTTCGATCTCCGATGCATAGCATTTAACTTTTTTGTGTGCTATAGTGGGGGTGGATCTGAAGCGAGGTTGTGGTTGATCACCCCACCCTCTTAACACGTTGCCGCACATTTTAATTTGACGATCGTGTTCAGCAACACATTTTTTTTCAATTGCTTATGATAAGTTGTATGTTTGTAAATAAAAATTATCACATTTGGCCGCAGTTTTTCTCAAAAAAAAAAAACTCTTGACGACTATAACCGTCAGTTGCTCATCATATCATTTTTACACTTCGTGCTAACGCTGTTCTTTTTTTAATTGATTAAAACGTGCTATAGCCATCGTTTGCCTACATATTGCAAAGATCGGACGTCTATAGCCGTCATTTGCGGCAACGTGTTAATCTATTTACTAATAACTTTTTCCTTGTTTCCAGATATTAACCCTTAACGAACGTGCGCATTTTTCTAATACTATGACCAGTAAGTCGACGGATTTTTAGGAAATTAAGTGCTTCATTTCCAGCGCGAGAAAATATGCATAATTAATATCGCTTTATTCGATTTTATGAAAACTTACAGTAATAATAGGTAGTACATGAACAGATATATCCGTACAAAGAATACTGAAGTGAAAATTTCAGAAAAATAATAGGAATTGAAATAAACAAATAGATGCGTGTATGTAATGTATAGATTTGTATACATTTATAAATTTATTTTTTATAGATTAACGATATATTTATACAAAATTACTTATATTTTTTTGGGTGTGGTACTTCTCCCAACAGTCCCCAATGTGAATATCAGGTTTCTTACTACAAGTATCGCAATAATTACGTGTTTCCCGCCTTCCTCCGAAAATGACGATAACAAACTTTATTGACCGCATATAAAACGATGTATTTTCGCTCAATCCTCGGAGAGGAATGAGAGGAATGCGTTCCAGAGCACGACAAAAAACAATTTCCGATCGCCTTTAATTGTTGCATGTATAAATAAGGCCAAACCTAACAGATTTCCTAAAATATCACGTCATGCCGCGTGTATGGTGGCATTCGATTTTTTAGAATATTTATAATGTCGCGAGTATGGCGGCATTCGTTCGTTAAGGGTTAATTTCGCCCCCATGTCACTTTAAAAGGCCTCGCTAGGGGCCCCCGGCTTGATTGGGTCAGATTGGGGTACGGGAGTACTTTCGTTCGCGAGTTAGTCATGTGGTCTGAGTGGACTAAATTCGAAACTCGTCCGGGCACGTCACAAGTTTAACTTGTTTTTTTTTTTTATTATTGACGTTTTCTATTTTTGATTTCTCAATTTTGTAGGCACTTGTAAATATTAGCGTCACGTCAGAAGAGTATAAATTGTAATATACCAAACCGAAATCCTCTTTGTAAGACAAGAAATATAATAAAGTGTCAGTAGAGTGACTTTAGCCCTTAACATACAATGACGAGCTAGACTCGTCATTTATTTGAAGACACTTTTTTGACTTTGGTAAGTATTTCTCTCCATTGTATGTCAAGAGATTAGTTTTATAAATCAATCTTATCAATAAAAATTCAATATTTAAAAAAAACATGTATATCTTTTCAGCTTCCATTCTCTAATTCAACTTAGCGAAATAAAATAATATTTTTCAATTGCATCAAGTGTATTTAATTTGTATGCCAAGGGGTTAACTAAATTCGCTCCAAGTTAGATTTGGGTATTGTTGATACGGATAGTGTGCCAGTAGGATTGGGCCACTAGGACCCATGTCCGGACTTCGTTGCGTAGCCACCTCCACGTGGTGAAATCTGGTAATTTGTGTGAGCTTTAATCTCACACCAAGCTAAGATCTACGCATCCAAAGTTAAAACGTTAATTATAAGGTAGTTATAAATTAGATAAATTAATTATAAGTTAGCTATAAGTTAGTATATGAATTACATATTCATTAGATATAAGTTAGCTATAAGTTAGTTATAAATTAGTTATACGTCAGTTATAAGTTAGAAATAAATCAGACATAACTTAGTTATAAGTCAGCTATAAGTTAGTTATAAAATTAAACACAAATTATTGTAGTTATAAGTTAGCTATAGATTAAATATAAGTCAGTGATAAGTTAATTATAAGTTTCTTATGAATTGTAAATTTTCAATGTTCTCATTGAACGTTTAAAATAAACAATATATAATTTAAGACCAAATAGATAAGGAAGATAAGGTAAGTGAGGACAGAAAAGCAAATAAGAACAGTAAGGTAAGTAAAACAAGTAAAAAAGAAAAATAAAATAAGTAAAGAGAAGAAGGTAAGTTACATAAGAAAGATAAGTAAGGACAGTAAGGTAAGTAAAAAAAGTATTAAAGAAATAAATAAATAAGTAAGAAGAGTAAAGTAAGTAAGGAAAGAAAGGTAAGTAAAAGAAAGTAAGAACAATAAAATAAATAAGGAGAAGAAGGCAAGTAAGGCAGAAAAGGTAAGTAAGAGAAGTGAAGTAAGTATGGAAGAAAAGATAAATAAGGGAAAGAAGGTTAATAAAGTAAAAATGGTAAGTAAAATAGTGAAAAGATAGTAGAAGGCTACAAAAGTATTATACACAAATTCTTGGAAATGACGTCATTTCTTGGAATTAGTCGACGAGTGACCTCCTATCATATTTTACTATCCTGATACAAAATCGTGAAATCGGCCAGAAATTGCTCGCCGAACTGCTAAAGCATTGTCCTAGAGAATTCTTGGAAATGACGTCATTTCTCGGAATCGGTCGATGAACGATCTCCTATCATGTTCTATGATCCTGATACAAAATCACACAACTGCCCAAAAATTTCTAGCCGAGAAATTTTTGACCATTTTCACGATTTTGTATCAGGAACACATAACATACGAGGAGATATTCGCGATCAATACTTTTTCCGCTTATATGGATAAAACTCTTGCCGCTGGTTGGACAAAATATTTACGGTTTCGTGGATAATACTTTTGGCCAATTTTGCAACTTTGTATCAGGAGTACATAACATGCTAGGAGGTCTACCTCCAAGACAGTACCAAGAAATGACGTCATTTCTAAGAATTCGTGTACAAGACTTTCGTAGCCTTCCACTAACTTTAACTGTTTTATTTACCTTTCTTACCTTCTTTTTCTTACTTTACTTTTTTTCTTCACTTACCTTCGCTGTCTTACTTGTTTTATTTTTCTTACTTTTTTTTTACTTATCTTACTGTCCTTACTTACCTTTTTTACTTTGCTTACCTTCTTCTCTATACCTTCTTTTCCCTCCTTGCTTTGATACTGCTTAACCACTTGCGCTAGAAAGACGTACCACGCACGTAGTAATGCGTTTGTCACAGAATCGCCAACGACGTTTTATGTACGTCGTCATGCAATTGTTACAGAAACAAAAAAGACGTGCGTGACACGTCAGATGGGATTGTTGCCAGAGCACAGATCATCATTGCACTGCATAGTGTACAGTTATCAATATTTATTCCATATTCTAAAATGGAAAGCAAAAGTCAAACACTGTGTGATGCCTCCGAGCGAGTTACACTGGACCGTTCGGGTACACGCGTCGGTGATTTTTTGCCAGCGCAAGTGGTTAATTGATATATAACTTTGATAGATATAAGGAAAATAAGGAAAGTAAGGAGAGTAAAGAGAAGTAAGGTCAGTAAAGAAAGTAAGAAAAATAAAATAAGAAGAGTAAGGAAAGAAAGGTAAGTAAAGATATTAAGGTAAGTAAAGAAAGTAAGAAAAATAAAATAAGAATAGTAAGGATAGTAGGAAGTGTAAGATAAGTAAGGAAAGAAAGGTAAGTAAGGCCAGTAAGGTAAGTAAGGAGAGTAAAAGAAGTAAGGTAAGTAAAGAAAGTAAGAAAAATAAAATAAGAATAGTAAGGATAGTAAGAAGTGTAAGATAAGTAAGGAAAGAAAGGTAAGTAGAGATATTAAGGCAAGTAGGAAAAGTAAGAAAAATAAAATAAGAATAGTAAGGATAGTAAGAAGTGTAAAGAGAAGTAAGGTAAGTAAAGAAAGTAAAAAAAATAAAATAAGAAGAGTAAGGAAAGTAAGGAGAGTAAAGAGAAGTAAGGTAAGTAAAGAAAGTAAGAAAAATAAAATAAGAATAGTAAGGATAGTAAGAAGTGTAAAGAGAAGTAAGGTAAGTAAAGAAAGTAAGAAAAATAAAATAAGAAGAGTAAGGAAAGTAAGGAGAGTAAAGAGAAGTAAGGTAAGTAAAGAAAGTAAGAAAAATAAAATAAGAATAGTAAGGATAGTAAGAAGTGTAAGATAAGTAAGGAAAGAAAGGTAAGTAAAGAAAGTACGAAAAATAAAATAAGAATAGTAAGGATAGTAAGAAGTGTAAGATAAGTAAGGAAAGAAAGGTAAGTAAAGATATTAAGGCAAGTAGGAAAAGTAAGAAAAATAAAATAAGTAAGGAAAACAAGGTAAATAAGACAAGTGAAAGAATCAAGACTGCAAAAGTATTGTCCTAAGAATTCCTGGAAATGACGTCATTTTTTGGAACTACCTCGATGGTATGCTTTCTCGCGTGTCGTGTTCTCCTGATACAAAATCCTAATATCAGCCGAAAACTTTTCACTGGGGCACCAAAAGATGCTCGTTTTTAAAACGCTATAAAAACCGAACCACACGATCTACATTCACGCAATTCGCTAACATGATACCCACAAACATGCAGATGATATTAATCGCATGGGCAATGGATTCTGACAACATCGAAAAATTACCTCATTTGCTACTGACTCTCAGACCGATCCATCGACCGAAAAATCGTGCTAGCTACTGGAATACTTAGCCCTTTGCACTCCAAACAATATTCATCGAAGATGTGGATGGTCGTGTTCTTTTTTATATATCTTAGTAATTTTACTATATCTTGACTTGATTTTTTCTGTCGTTTCCAGAGAAAACTTCAGAGAAACATAAATTTCTCAAAAAGTTATGCTGGAATAAGTTTTTATTCGATTTCTTTATTACTATTCTTAACCACTAATAAACTTCAATGTCCCCTGAGAGGGGACAGCCGAGTGCAAAGGGTTAGTGCACCTTATAAACTACCCTATGTCAAAAACTCACTATCCTAGCTATGATAATAAGCTCACAATAGCGTCGAAAAGAACCTGCTTTATGGAGAATATAATACTATTGTAAATCAGCTGACACAAATAGTGAGGAAAATAAGGTGTAAGTAAAAAAGGTAAGGTAAGTAAGGAAAGTAAGATAAATAAGGAAAGTACTTAGCTCCAACTTTGCGATTCAATAATAAAATTTCATAAATTAATTGCGGAAACGTAGTAATTTTGTAATTTTATTAAAATTCGTTTATTACTATGTATTAGGAGAACGTAACCAAAGGTAGTAACCAATTGAAATAAAATCAATAATAATTCAAGCGTGTGGCCACCACTTGAAACTTTGGCGCTTCCATACTATCACCGTCATGCCACAAGTGGACAAATAACAAACTAATCATTATTACCAAAATCACACAGCCACTCTATACACGCACTCTTACTTCGTAGACTCATAATTTTTATACCATTTTGAATTTGCCATGTTTTTATTGTATATTTTATATTACGTTTTCATGTGTTTGTTACTAAATAAATAAGTAAATATATATAAAATATAATTCACCTCATTCACATAATTATTTGAATATAGCTATAAATACTATAAGTGCCTTCAAACAACGCCATCTATTATTTTGGCCAGGAAGTTCCGCAAAGTTACAGGAATATAGAATGTGGAAGGAGGTGGTCTAAACCACGTCACGCGATAACAAACATAGCTAGCGGTTAAAAAAGAACAGATTTTCTTCGCCAGTGAAAATTAACAACTCACTTAATTTCTGTGATTAATTTGTAAGGGTTTTGACTGACGGCCCAAGCGGACAGTTAGACTTGGACAGGAACAGTTGGCGTTTGACGTTAGAAGTAAGAACTTGGCATTGGAAAAAGACAATAACAAAGTTTTGGTATAGTGATTATGCGTAGATATTCATCCTGACAAAAAGAAGTCCCCCTTCCCCTCTTACAAATTTATCAACTTTTATAGCTGCATCGCAAAACTGGAGCTTCGAGGAATATTCTTATACAATTTGCACACGTAATTTCATGCTACATTGGCTGTTATTAATAATTATCTGAAGGCGTGCATAATTTAATAAGAACAACGAGCACGATTGTTCGTGAAAATATTTAATTATCGTCGAACTCAGAAGTAAAATGTCAGCAAAAATAATATGAGAAGATACGTAAAAATATTGCGTTTATAATAAGTGCATGAAATTTATAAATTAATTTCGTAAAAGATAGTTATTAATGAAAAACTATTACTATCTACGGTAACAATTCAAACACTCTGTGCAATCATCACTAATAATCAATTAATTAAGGAGAAATTTATATTCAAAATTATATTGGAATGTTCTTCAAGGATCTGCCGTCACGATGCAATTATAAAAGTTCGTGAATTAATTGCAGAGGATGAGTAATTAATTAATTTTCCATCGTTGAATGAACATTGAAATAAAAACAACAGTCAGTGCCATCTATAATCTTGGATGGGAAACTTGTGCTCTGCTGGCGACATCTATGATTTTTAACTGGAAGATTGTGTAATATAAACTTAACGACATTTATGGCTTTTTTCGCCATTTTTCACTAGAAAGAAACTTTTGCAGAATATAAACTTAGCGCCATCTATTATTTTGGACTAGAAATAAACTCTTTCGGAATATAAACTTACCGCCATCTATGACTTTAGACCAAAAACAAATTTTTGTGGAATATAAACTTAACGCCATTTGTGATTTCGAAATGGAAGTTTATTATCATAAATGTTTCTAATCTCAAATCACAGATGACGCCAGCGGATGACAAACTTCTCGTCCAAAATCATAGATGGCACTGACTCTTGATATTGTTTGAATTTTAATTCGACAATAGAAAATTAATAAATTACTCACTTTGTGCGATTAATTCATGAACTTTTATAATTGCATCGTGAAGGCAGATCCTTGAAGAACGTTTCAATATAATTTTGTATATAAATTTCTCCTTAATTAATTGATTATTAATAATTATTGCTTAGAGTGTTTGAATTGTTGCCGTAGATAGTAATAGTTTTTCATTAATAACTATCTTTTACGAAATTAATTTATAAATTTCATGCATTTATTATAAACGCAATATTTTTACGTATCTTCTCATATTATTTTTGCTGAAATTTTACTTCTAAGTTCGACGAAAATTAAATATTTTCACGAAAGATAGTGACGGTCGTTGCTACAAAATTATGAACGTCATCAACCAATTATTAATAACAAACTAATCAGCGTCAAATTATCTACGAAAATTATGTAGGAATGTTACCTTAAGTCCCAGCTTCGCGATAAAATTATAAAAGTCCACGAAATAATTACGGAAACTAGGTAACTTGTTAATTTTTCACTGCCGGAGCGTTTCTGTCCTTTTCTAACCACTATCTGTCCTCGTCTGACACACAAACTCTTCGACGACCTTCTCGCACATACTGCGTTCCTATCACCGAACCTGAGCATCGGATTGAAAATCACACATAGCGCTGGTGAAAGGGGCTTGAATTATCATTGATTTTATTTGAATTGGTAACCTGCTTTAGTTATGTGATCTTGACATCACATCAACTATCAACTAATTCAGCAGATTAGAAACAAAATTAAAATTTGCTATAATTTTTGTTAAACTTTATTGAACGAAAATGATTATAAACGTAAACAAAGAAGAATGATCCCTTTTGCTTATGACTATAGAATGACTGACTTTTATTCATTTAAAAACCATTTGTAATGGTTCTATTTCCAAAAACTGAGAAATGTAAAAGAAAAACTTGCTTCTTTATATAATAAAAATTACTATTATTTTATATAATTTATTACTATAAATTATTACTATTATCGCATTGTTGTATTATTTCAATTCGTACTGTCTATGAATTCGTTACAGATTATTGCAAATTTAAACATCGCAATAATCCATTATGTTACTATATTATAATAAATTATGAAGTACGGTGAAATTTGTCTACTTTTCTATTTTCCTCGATTTTTTTTCACTTGTAAAACTAATGCTGGTTAAGAACTACTAAGTACTGCACACATGTAAGTATCTCCATCCATGTTGCAGATTACAATTCGCGTTGTACAGTGTAATTAAATCTTTTAAATAATCTTAAAATCTTTTAAATAGTCTTTAAATATTTAAATAAACTTTCAATCTTTTAAATAGTCTTTAAATCTTTTAAATAACAAATTATCTTTGAATAAAAAGTTTCTTCCACTATACGAAGAGCTGATGTTTTTAATTTTCTTTAATCGTTTTAATTTTCTTCGTTCCTCAGTTAGATGGAAAACTGATCAATCGTTAAAAATTTTAAATACTTTCTGTACACACTGTACGTGCATCCAACACGTGCCTACACTTGACCTCTATACACTGTTCCATATTTCCAGTGCAAAATTTCAACGAGTACCGTACACTCGTTCCCAAAAAGTTGGTCATAATCCTCGAGCTTCCCTTCGTTGAAACGAACGCGTTACTCTTGCCTCCTCAGCGACTATCGCGATTCTTAATCGGTTAAAAAACCAACGATACCTGACCAGTTACCCGTGAAATCGATAGATATTTCCAGACATCTGTAAAAACAATTTCCTTGATGAGGTTGCTCGAATACTTCGATATTGGAGTAATAAACACTACTGATCGATAAAAACTGATTCACCGTTTAGTTAACACTTCAATTATTCTATTTTTATACGAATAAATGATAGAATCGAAATAAAATTTAATACTCGAATACTATTAATATTACCGTTACCATATAATTAAATATTAATCGCTTGACATACAAATTAAATACACTTAACGCGATTGAAAAATATTATTTTATTTCGCTAAGTTGAATTAGAGAATGGGAGCTGAAAAGATATATTTTTTTTTAAATATTGAATTTTTATTGATAAGATTGATTCATCTAATTTATCTCTTGACATTTAATGGAGAAAAATACGTGTCAAAGTTAAAGAAGGGTCTTGGAATAAATATTAAGGGCTTAACCAAGTATCGTAGTTAATTTTATTTATTATTATTATTATTGGTGCACGATTAATGCATTATTCGTACGTTCATTTACTATTAGCTGTCGAGCGAAGATTCAAGTCACTCTGGACATGTGCCAACCCATTTTTCACGAAAATTAAAACCATCGATCGCGGGAATATCGGAAGTTTAACAGCAAAGTGGCGTGTCCTTCCTGAATCGCAATTTTCGTGATATAGTACGCCGGATTCGCGTTGTTCGAGATCAGTATAAATATAAATCCATGAATCTTTAAAGAAGTTCCACTTATATCGAACAAACTCGCTAAGTTACAGGCCGTGATAAGGATCTCGAATTATAAGTGTTCCGAGACTTCTAGCCGCAAACAGAGCGGAACCAGAACGATAATAACAGCACGTTTTGCAGATAATGGTAATTTTTAAATCGATCCCTATCAATGACAGAAGCATAGCACAGATAGCATCATGGAAAGTCTTCAAAATTCGCGGAACATTCTTCAAACATAAGCTAAAAGGTATTATTCATCGGTTTAAAATTAAATCGCGAATTAATCGTAAACATTATTAGTCATATTTATAGTATTAGACTATATATAGTCGAGTTAATCGTAAACATCATTAGTCATATTTCTTCGGTATTAAATAATCATCGACGATAGTACTCGATGTATATTGAATTTCTTCGATTCATTGATAGGTAATTTCTCATCGGAACTTCGCATAACAGTTCCGAAGAACCACACAGCAGTTTTGAAGAACCATTAGTTTCCGCAACTATTACGGAGAACGGAAATCGATGCGACGAGATGGATTTCGAGTGGAAGCCGAAAACATGGAAGAACTAAACGATTCTCTGTTCTCGATATTCGTATCTCGGTCTCTATTGCCGTAACGAAATATCGCTATCTATGATTTTCCGCTGAGAAATCTCAGACGCGAGAAGAACCAAACTGATTCCACGGAACTAGACTGTCATTTCTCCTTGTTAGTCCTCGATAGTTAAGCTAAGCGATGGCAAACAAAGAACCATGACGTCAATACTTGAGACAAGTAGGTTTTTTTTCGTGAGGAACGATGAAATTATTGGACGGAAGTTTGACACGTGTGTCCCGGCGTCACGGCCATATAAGTTTTCGCGTTAATTTACGTGACGCAAGAGGAAACACGAACGCTGGAAAAGGACAGTCGTTACGACACACCTATAGAAACCATTTTTCGTACGCAGCTAATGTGAAATTCACGCATACGCACGGGTATCAGATATCGCGAAACAGGCTATCATCGACGACTTCCTGTCTGATGACATAAAGCTTCAAAACGGCCACGGTGATAATTTCTCGTCGTCATCGATCAGGATGATACATTTTTCGTTCCTGTGTTTATATTGGGTTGTCCGGAAAGTTCGTGCCGATTTTTAGGAAAATTAAAACGCAGCTCATTTAAATATTGGTATACATTTATTAAGTTATATAGGTACCATTCTGTTCCACAACCTTTCTCCATCTTTCATGCAGCTTGAGAATTCCGTCCTTCCAGAACCTCTCAGGTTTTTCGGCAAAAAATTTGTCCAAATGGGTTTTTATCTCAACCAAAGAGTTGAAATTTTTTCCATTAAGGGAATTTTGTAATGATCGGAAAAGGTGGAAATCCGAAGGCGCAAGGTCTGGCGAATACGGTGGATGGGGTAAAACATCCCAACCAAACTCCAACAATTTTTGCCGAGTTCTCAAAGACACATGAGGTCGCGCATTGTCCTGATGAAACACGACGCCCTTCCGATTCGCAATTTCTAGACGTTTTTGTTCAATTGATGTCTTCAATTTATCTAATTGAGAGCAATACTTTGCCGAATCTATTGTTTCATTATTTGGTAAAAGCTCATAATATAGGATTCCTTTCCAGTCCCACCAGATACAGAGCATTACCTTCTTCGAATGAAGACTGGCTTTTGGGGTGACTAAAGGTGGTTCATCACGCTTTCCCCAGGATCTTTTACGCTGAACATTTTTATAAATTATCCATTTTTCATCCCCCGTCACCAATTGCTTCAGAAATGGCGTCTCCTCGTTGCGCTTGTGAAGCAAGTCGCAAATGAAGATGCGGTCCAACAGATTTTTCTCTGTTAAATCGTGCGGAACCTATACATCAAGACGGTTTGCATAGCCAAGCTTCACAGTATGATCGTGAATGGTTGATTTTGATTTATTTAGCATTCCTGCTAATTGACGTAATGTTGAGCGTGGGTTATTCTTCGATTTCTGTTCTAATCGTATCTTCGTCTGTGGTGGACGGCCTACCTGGACGTTCTTGATCTTCAAGGTCGAAATTTCCAGCTTTAAACCGTGCAAACCATTTCCGCACAGTTCTTTCGGCTACAGCATCCTCGCCATAAACAGCGTATATCTTATTTGCTGTTTGTGTGGCATTTTTGCCCTTTCGAAAAAAGAAAAGCATTAAATGCCAATAATGCACTTTATTCGCCACCATATTCTAAGGCGTACAAAACTGATAAAAATTAACGAATCGTAACCAAACTTTTTTCCAAATATAGCAGAAGTTATCTCTTTTAGAATATGTACACGTGTCATTTGTTTTCAATAATTATGATATATTCGGTCAGGTTTCTCACGCTATCTACCGAAAATCGGCACGAACTTTACGGACAACCCAATACATTACGTTAGCTCCAAGCGATAGGAATGCCTTACTGGTACTTGAGAAGGTTCCTAAACTGTTGATGTCCATTTGAACGAAGTGTCAAATGACATCTTAACGGAGATAAGATTAGAATTAGTAAACGGTTCTCCTGAGTCTTCGCAGACGCGTAGACCCACCTCCTATGCACCATGAATATTTCAAAACTCTGTCACATTAATAATACCAATATCTTGTGTTAAATTTAACAATATATAAATATAATTAACGTACAAAATAAAAAATGCTAATCCTATTTTATTTCTTGTTATTATTTATAAACAAAATTGGATTAATATGAGATATATTTTAAGTGATATTTGTTATTTCAAAATTGAAATTAAATGTTATTTACAATTGACTAATTATAAAAGTGGTGTAAGTCTATTTTCAGCTTGGAAATTGTATATTATTTTAGTTAAATTCGCCTAAAAGAAATTTATATAATCAAATTACATATCGATAAATTAGTATAAACATTCCCAGACATTACATAATTAACCTATATTTTTAATTGTCAGATCTGCTAACATTCAATTTTCTCGAAACCAAAGAAAATGGACTTGCACCACTTTCTAAATAAATGATCCATATATATTTTTCGTATTTATTTCTCTTGGTTTATTTATTTAGAACGTGGATGTTTAACAAGATGTATCGAAGTCCCTGTGACATGGGAGATTTTTAATTAAAACATCGAATGGCGTCTGAACGATGGAACATGATAAATCACAGTATTCTATCTTTGAATAGAAACCAATATATATTTTGTCCTTCTTTTTCATATTTGTTTCACTTGGTTTATTTATTTAGTACGTAGATGTTTAAAACGATGTATCGAAGTCCCTGTGACATCGGAGATTTTTAATTAAAACATCGAATAGCGTCTGAACGATGGAATATGATAAATCACAGTATTCTATCTTTGAATAGAAACTAATATATATTTTTTCCCTTCTTTTTTTCATATTTGTTTCACTTGGTTTACTTATTTAGTACGTAGATGTTTAACTCGATGTATCGAAGTCCCTATGACATGGGAGATTTTTAATTAAAACATCGTATAGCGTCTGAACGATGGAATATGATAAATCACAGTACTATTTTGATCTTTGAATAGGGACCAAATTGACACTGGAGTGTTCTTTGTGTGGCACTGATTAGGGTTTAGGGATTTCATTCCTTGTAAGTTTAGATATCTACTCGAACACTCGAGACATCCGGAGATTTCTTTTCTTTATAACTTTGAACAGAAGCCAAACCAATGTCCTTATTCTCTTAGGTCTCTATGCAACCCGACTGTCTGTATCAACTATCGTTACTCATCGCTAGCTGTTTACCGATCGTTCAATGCCCCTTAGATTCGCAAAGAAAATATTTGCGACGAGTCTCTTACGGAAAGAAATCACAAGAATTATTTGCTGCTTCGATGAAATAAAATATTGAGAAATTGATTATTGTACATGATGTTCGTCACTTTTTATCGTATAACGAAATGTCGATATGCGATTTAACGTAGTTGAGAGTTAAGTGAATCATCCTGTAAACACACGGGAACAACATTGCTGTTGGGTTTGGTTGTTAGTCGATCGAGTTTTGAATCCTGGTGTCTGAGAAGAAAAATTCAGCGGTCGTGAAATCGTGGTCGGTGGATGAAGCAGAACCGAAGAGTAACAAACAGGCCAATCGAGATGAAGAGAAATGTACCAGCTGAGAAATCCTTGCGGCTGATTAAGTAAGCAGGTCAGCAAGCAGGCAAGGTTGTCGCGAAATATCTCATAGTGTACAGGCGCGAAGTAACAGAGGAGCAAGAGCAATTGGTAGGAACTTTAATGAACATCGTGGAAGTTCGTAATGAGAAGCACGATGACGAATATCATGTTCCCAGGAGATGAAAGAGAGACAATTTTCTATTCTCTTAGCTCTGGCATATAAGATTAATTATGCGACTTTCTATACCATGTTTCTTTCTTGCAAAATAGTTATATCGTTTACACGAAAAGAAAATTAGAAACTTTCGATACTTAACGTTGAATTAAATGAAAAATTAAATCAAATATAAAATTAAATTCTCGATATTTAATATTAGATAATAATTAGATAAAATTATTATTCTATCGCTCTCCGTATGATTAATTGTGAAATATTAATCCGAAGTTTAATTTGATGTAAATTAAATATGGATTTTTGATACTTAATATCAAATTAAGTTTGTTATATCTAATGTAATATAATAATTGATCAAATAAAATTCACTCCACTGCTCTTCGTGTGAATAATTATAAAATAATCCTAGCTTCAAATATTAATATAATAAAACTTAAAATAAAATGTCTCATTTTTCCTCCTTCATTTCTCACACTTAAAAATTTGAATTAAAACCTAATCAATCATCGTTAACAACAGAGCATATTTTACGTCCAGATAAGATCATTTTATCTTATCCAGTGAAAACCAGTATCTATTTTTTTTACTAATAAAATTATCATATCTATGACGATCTGTCAAGCAGATCACTGTCTGATAAAGAAAAATCAGTATTTTCGAATATTGCACGAGCAAAGTAACGAACTGTTTCTTTGATTTTAATTGATCAAGAGTTAAATACCTAGCGAATTATCGCTTATCTCGTATCGTACATTAAAATTTAATTAAATTACTCAAGGAATTATACAAGCTAATTTAAATTCGATTATTACTAATCCGAGTTACACTCTGAGTTACTACGAGAAGTTATAATTATTTAATAAATTTTGAGAAATTTTCATAAATTCCAAAGAGCTTAGAGCTTAATAGACTTGTCATATTCATCTCGATGTCATGCAAATTTCTAGCAAAATAGTTCATATAAATCTCTTTCAATCGTAGTTATGCAGAATTTAACCCTTTGCAGTCGGTGTCCTCATAACAGGGACATTTTTAAATCGTAAAAATCGACTTTAGAACATTACAGAGATTTTTACTTTTGTATTCTTACGTGTTATAAGTAGTATTAAACGCAACAAATCGGTTTTAACAAATACCGTGCGCTTTGATATCTATATATCGACTTTAAATTCTTGTACGAAAAAGTAACTATAAAACTGCCGACTGCAAAGGGTTAAATGTAAACAGTGTTACTAATTCTCTAATGACAAGGAGAAATACTTATTTCATGACAGAATGCTAGGAATGAAATGAATTTTCATTACAAAATAAAGCATACATGTTCATTGTAAATCATAAGATTATTCAGAAAAGCACAATGAACTTTCCGTTCATTTCAGGTTTAACATTTATTAGTGATTTTTATCTTCGCAGTATCACAGTCTATCAATTCCCGTATCTCGTCAATTTTTCTTATTAACCCATAAAAATCTCATGGTAAATATAGGTATCAACGAGATACGAGAAGGACAAACAGATAATTTATAAATTGTATCTTGTTTGACACCTTCTACAAATAACAAATCTTCTCCGCAAACACTTTCATTCCAAAGAAATTTCAAAATACGTCGTGTTTACAAAGAATATTTGAAATATCGAAACTTTTTCCTGGTACGAAAGCGAAAATGATATCTGTGTAAACGATAACCTTAGATGCAACAATTTATTTCGAACAATCAAAATATAAAAATTAGAACTATAATTTTCAATTCTCAAATATCAATATTTCTTTTCCAAATTCTGACAAAACACTTCAAAATTGCCAAAAGTCGCTGTGCACTGATTAGTGAATTCAATTCGGTTTTAATTACTATACGGGATTAGTCAATTTGAAATATTACACGTTCTCCACTACTCGATTTTAGAAGCACATTTAACTCTTGCACTCCGAACCATTCTAGGCGTTAGCTACCAGTTTCTCAGTGCCACTTTATGGAAGAAACGTGCATTTGTGAACCCTCATATTATTTAGCATAGTTTTGAATTGGTTAATATCGAGAAATATATATTTGCAAAAACATTATTTTTTATAATTTTGTAAAGTTTGAAAAACTCTCCAATATGCACTGCACGATTTGTGCACGTTTAACAATAGTAAATTGTTGCCTATAGTAAATTGATATCTTCTATCAGGTATTTTTCTGTCAAAACAGACAATACAATCCCATTTTCTTTCTCTCGCATCGAGAATATGCAGTTTATTATTCACTCTAATATCCGCCAAAGGATGCATGTGTTCTCGGCTCCCGAAAATCACTTTTTTTATATATCTTAGTAATTTTACCATACCCTAACTTGATTTCTTCTGCCATTTACAAAGAAAACTTCAGGGAAACATATATTTCTCAAAAAGTTGCGCTGGAATAAGTTAATACTTCGTAATCACTAATAAACTTTAATGTCGAGACGCTACTGTAAGTCGCCATATAATTTTGAAGGTCCATATTGATTAACCCTTAACGAACGAGCGCATTTTTCTAATACTATGACCAGTAAGTTGACGGATTTTTAGGAAATTAAGTGCTTCATTTCCGGAGCGAGAAAAATACATAATTAATATCGCTTTATTTGATTTTATGAAAACTTACAGTAATAATAGGTAGTATATGAACAGATATATCCGTACAGAAGAATACTGAAGTGAAAATTTCAGAAAAATAATAGGAATTGAAATAAACAAATAGATGCGTGTATGTAATGTATAGATTTATATATATTTATAAATTTATTTTTTATAGATTAACGATATATTTATACAAAATTACTTATATTTTTTTTCGGTGTGGTACTTCTTCCAGCAGTCCCCAATGTGAATACCAGGTTTCTTACTACAAGTATCGCAATAATTACGTGTTTCCCGCCTTCCACCGAAATGACGATAACAAACTTTATTGACCGCATATATTTATATATATCATATTTTTATATATTTTTGTATTTTCGCTCAATCCTCGGAGAGGAATGAGTTCCAGATCACGATAAAAAACAATTGCCGATCGCCCTTAATTGTTGCATGTATAAATAAGGCCAAACCTAACAGATTTCCTAAAATATCACGTCATGCCGCGTGTATGGCGGCATTCGACTTTTAGAATATTTATAATGTCGCGAGTATGACGGCATTCGTTCGTTAAGGGTTAATACATCAAATTTAAGATAATATAACAATATACGAGATATCGAAATCAAATAATTTTACGCGTCAATTATTATACGATTCTTTATTTACCGCTCAAAAAATGACGTCAGTTTTATAGCCGAAAATCAGGAAATTTCTACTCTTCCGCAGCCGGAAAATCGTCGAGTGCAAAGGGTTAATACACCACTTTGTACCCAGAATTACGCACCGAATCAGCACAGGAATTTTTGTACATATACGTTAAAACGCTGTGGGTAGTGCACCATGCCGCGGTTTATTTGGGTTGGTTTACACAGCGCGATGGATTGTTTAGGCTGTCGCGGTGCTTTATGTGTCCGATGCACCGCGCGTGTTGCACTAACGCGATAATCGCGTCAGTCGACGATTAATACCTTAAAAGGTTCGTCGGAGAACTCGGATTTCTCTTCGAACTTTCAAACTCAAAATTTTTCCACCATTTCTACACGCGTCTCGTAGAATTTTGGCCCTGCGAACCTAAATTTTCGCGCATCTCGAGAAAGAGAAAAAAGGAAGAAACTAATCCACCAATTTCTACACGCGTCTCGCTAGAATTTTGGCCCTGCTAACCTAAATTTTCGCGCATCTCGAGAAAGAGAAAAAAGGAAAAACTAATCCACCAATTTCTACACGCGTCTCGTAGAATTTTAGCCCTGCGAACCTAAATTTTCGCGCATCTCGAGAAAGAGAGAAAAAAGAAACTAATCGACCAATTTCTACACGCGTCTCGCTAGAATTTTGGCCCCGCTAACCTAAATTTTCGCGCATCTCGAGAAAGAGAAAAAAAAAAGAAATTAATCCACCAATTTCTACACGCATCTCGCTTGAATTTTGGCCCTACTAACCTAACTTTTCGCGCATCTCGAGAAAGGAAAAAGAAAGAAACTAATCCACCTATTTCTACAGGCGTCTCGCTAGAATTTTGGCCCTGCGAACCTAAATTTTCGCGCATCTCGAGAAAGAGGAAAAAGAAAGAAACTAATCCACCAATTTCTACACGCGTCTCGTAGAATTTTGGCCCTGCGAACCTAAATTTTCGCACATCTCGAGAAAGAGAAAAAAGAAAGAAACTAATCCACCAATTTCAACACGCGTCTCGCTAGAATTTTGGTCCTGCCAACCTAAATTTTCGCGCATCTCGAGAAAGAGAAAAAAGAAAGAAACTAATTCACCAATTTCTACACGCGTCTCGTACAATTTTGTGCCTGCGAACCTAAATTTTCGCGCATCTCGAGAAAGAGAAAAAAAAAGAAACTAATCCACCAATTTCTACACGCGTCTCGCTAGAATTTTGGCCCTGCAAACCTAAATTTTCGCGCATCTCGAGAAAGAGAAAAAAGAAAGAAGCTAATCCACCAATTTCTACACGCGTCTCGCTAGAATTTTGGCTCTGTTAATCTAAATTTTCGCGCATCTCGAGAAAGAGAAAAAAGGAAAAACTAATCCACCCATTTCTACACGCGTCTCGTAGAATTTTGGCCCTGCTAACCTAAATTTTCGCGCTTCTCGAGAAAGAGGGTAAAAAGAAAACTAATCCTCCAAGGTTCCCCGGGAGATCGAGTGTTGCTACCTTCCGAGATAACTATTGCGTTTCACGAGAACTGTGGAGTATCATCTTGCAACGAGAAAGAAACACTTCGAAATACCCACAATGCTCCGCCGATGATTCAGGCTTCTGTAAATGTTACCGAAACAAAC
The DNA here is from genome assembly GCF_051020765.1 of Lasioglossum baleicum. Classification (NCBI taxonomy): domain Eukaryota; kingdom Metazoa; phylum Arthropoda; class Insecta; order Hymenoptera; family Halictidae; genus Lasioglossum; species Lasioglossum baleicum. The sequence goes on from NW_027471224.1 coordinate 21,247, forward strand.
GCCATTGGTAAACATAGAGGTTAGAGAAACGTAGGTGAGCCTCGTATAATACCAGAGACTCGTGCGTTATTTCGAAGTGGTATTGGATAAAATCGTACTAAATAAAACTTTATTTATACGCCGCGGATAATACACGAGAGTCGAAATCCGTTTGAAGAAGCCAGAAGAATGGAATTTCTTCCGAAGGTTCGAGTTGATTCACGCTGCGTTGATATCTTTTCGACGTAGGTAAATATTGTTTGGATTATGTTTAGGTTCCGTTTAGATTAGGTTGCCTTGATTAGAGCGTTTGGGCTCGAATCGTACATTCGAGCCAGAAATCAGGTCTATAAATTACTTCAATGCTAAAACTGACGAACCGGGACCTAAATATAGTACAGGCAGATAATAATTGTTTAATTATTAATAGCTGGTACGACGATGATAATTACGCTTCTATCCGAATAAAAATCAACACGTTGCTTTTAGGTGCAATTGTAAAAATAAAACGTACGAAAGCAGCTATTTTCAGTGATTTGATAGTGCCAGAGGTACATGACCTTTGCACTTTCGCGAGCTAGCCCGGCTGCTAAGTTGTACTTGCTTTTGAACACTTAATAGCAATAAACGTGTTATAAACTCGGAACACTGATCATCGACAATCAGTGGTCATAGGCTACTCTCCTTTGAGCCTGACATTCTCATTGACCTGCATCTCTAACTAGCGAGCCTCTGCGGTCCCTAAAGTGGTTTAGGGTCAGAACTGACCAAAAGTGTCAGACACTCGTTGATTTGCTTGTTGGATCAACGTTACCGACGAATAGACCCTAGACTCTGAGATTCATAGAAACAGTCTACGAACAATCTTCTGAGGCATTGCTCACAAGATTCGACGTGAGACAAACATTAATGAACATCTAAGTAATCAACACGTGACGTGGACTGACACGATATAGTGGATATAACTAGTCCAAAGCTACGAACTTAAAGGCTAATTCAAGTTTGCACGCTGGAATTCTTTCATTTCCGCTGATTTTAGCAACTGCAACGTCATCGTGATTATTTTATTAGCGTTATTATCGTCGACGTGTAATTTTGGAATACTCGAAGGTGGATAGAAAAAGTAGCACATGCTGACAGTTAGAGAAGGTCGAGGGGATTAAAACGTGATGGGTGGATGTGGCAAAGGCTACTCAAGGTCATTGTATTTTCCGAGGCTGTGAGTTATATTTAATGTAAATATGTAGGGCAGCAGCCATTTTTAAAGCCGGATTAACGATTTATCTTGGAAGGTTGTCAGTAATTTCGCTTTCTAATTGTGAATAAATTGTCGATAAGATGAGCCTTGGGATCATTCGATTTGCGATCAGTTGGCAATGGTGAGTGATTTTGTGTGATTATAGGTCAGTGAAACTCGTGACCATAATGCAAGTGATATTCGCAGATTGCTATTACATATAACTGCTTCCTCCATAATTTTTTCTTCCTTTTTGCAAAATATTATCTAAAAACATCTCGATTCGAGTAGCACGTTAAATGCAGAATTATCAATAATAAGTATCAAAAATAGTATTTAAAATACACACAAATTACATGAAAATACACAGAAATTGATATTAGAAACGTAGAATTAAACAAAGGTCTGTATAAAATCAACACTAAACCTACTATGGTTGAAATCACTATTTTCCAAATTTTTATTAAAAATTTCGCGTTTAACTTTATTATCTTAATCACTCATCTTCGCGCATTTTCTTCCAATATACGTATATTTTCGCGATGTCTCGTGTTATTCTATTTTTTAAAGCTTCTATTTCTTTCCTATTCATCGATCATTTTAACCGTGGTAGGTTTAATGTTAAAAAAATACAGTAAGTTGTTTAACCCTTTGCACTCGAGAAGCAATTCTTAATCGTCATTTAATCGCAATCTAAAGATCCAAGTTAATTAATATATTAAATTTAAGACTACGCAGCGATGCGTGGAATGTATGAATGAAGTAAAATAAACTCTAGGTCTTAATATCCATATGATTTCTTATTCACCGTTTTAAAAATACCATCAACTTTATGGTAGAAGGTTTCCGAAGGAAAAAAATCGCCGAATGCGAAGGGTTAAATAAAGAAGATTTATTAAAAACAGTCCGATATAGTAAATCGATGGTATCTAGATCGTAGCACGATTGATTAGGAAGAAGTGTCTCGCCAAGCAGAGTCCTCGTACCGATGCTCTCTATCCGGTTAAAATTCGAAAAATGAATATTCATGTCCCGGCTAAATATTCGGAAAGCAGAATTACATAGAGGAAATTGCCTCGAGCCATTTGCTTCGGGATCGTTTCAGCTGAAGAGGTTTCGGCCGAAAGCGCCAAATTAGGACACACGGCCTGGCCTAGAACGGTACAGTCGTTACGTAACCGTGTCTAAACGAAATCGATTTGTGTCATCATATTTAATTCCGCTTGTAATCCGAGGTTCGAACGAAACGCAGCCCGTGGTGCGTCGTGTTACGCGTGTAACCTTTCGCTTTCGACGAAAACTGTGCGTTAAAGCGTTGCAATGGCGAGAAATGGGAGAGCGTGTGCAGTTAGTAGGCTGCGTTACAATGCAACCAGGCGCCGTGGGCAATTTAACCCTTTCACCACGGTAATCGACTTCCTCGCGCGGCGTGAAAATTTCAGTCCGCCCGGCCGATTTCAACTCGTAAATGAAATTAACACGCGTATGCGAATCCTTTGTTGTCGGAAATGCGCAAATTTCCGAAATCCCTTAAATTAGGAGATTTATTATCGTTAACCCATTGACTGGCAACTACGAAATATTTCATAGTAATCGTCTGAACTAAAACTGCCAGCTACGAGATATCTCGTAGTGCGTGCTTCGTTTAGATTGACTACAAATGGCTATTCGAATTAGGAACTATTAGAAAGGATGAATGAAAAATGTATATAGCATAGAGAACATATTGATTATGAATTTTTGTATTAAAATTATTATTAAAACTATTAAAATTATAACTTGGACGATTGGATCATAACTTCGTGTTTTCTTTAAAGAAAACCGTGGCATTCAAAGCAAGACACGCTAAATTTGCGTAGCAGTCGATGGGTTAAAGGCAAAATCAGTTTTCCTTGGTTACACGTTGGCGCGAAAATTTGAACCATGTTGTATAAGTAAATAGAATTAATGGACGAATATATTTTGGAACGATATCGAGTTACGACGAAGTACGCATATTTTTGATATTTCGAAGAGTAGCAAAATTTTAAAGGAACCTAATCTACAAATTAACGGTATTTTTAGACAGAAATGAAGGTAGTATGTATACTACGAGCTAGGTTTCGTAAGTTTAATCGTATGATAAAATAATTTACCGAACATTCGAGCATAATCCACAGCCTAACGGGAACACTAATTAATAAAGAAATTCATTCCTACTCTGCACGTGGAATCCTGTAACGCTGTACGTTAACCGTTTCCATTCGTAATTACGTGAGTCACGATAGCTAGATTCGTTCCTCTGATATTAAATTGAACGTGGTATATCGGAAAAATCCGAAATAACTTCGGTGAAATAATAAAGAGCGATTAACGTCAGGGATTTTTGACCAATGCGAATCAATCGGGTAACAAATGGCGCACAGTTTGGCCGAGACTACGTTAAGATCAAAAGTAACGATTCTAGATAAACCTTGAACAAAGGTTAGGTTAATCGTAGAGTCAATCAATATCTGCATATTTTACAAGTATACAATATTGCACAAATTTGCAAGTATAAATACGATATAGAGTACGTACGATGGTACTGGTGATACTTCTATCAACCGAATGCATGCTTCTATAGATGATGATTCCATTAGAACTGTTTGGATTGATTTAGGTTACCGAGAGAAATTCGATTAAAATTCAGTTCAATCAATTTCACTTGCGTATTTTGTTGCGTTGAAAATTTCATTTCGATCAATAGAGTTTTCGCATAGAGGATTCGTAGACGTTTTATCCTATTATGGGAGTAAATTATATTACGGATTATACCCTAATGGAATTTAATGGAATTTGTCTCCTCGCAAGTACAAAGTTCAATGGATGCCAGAATGTGTTATAATTTTGTTACTGTCTACCGGACTGATTTAAACTACCGAGTGAAATTCAATTGGAATTCAATTTGATCGATTTCACTTGCAAATTCAGCTGCTTTGAAAATCTCGATTCAATGAGTAGATCTGTTTTTCATATAGAGTTCTGCATAAACAAGTGAATTTCAATGGACATTTTATACGATCTATTTTACTTGCAAATTTAACCGCATTGGAAATTATCTTTAAATTCATTTTCATGAAAAGATTTCTATCGTTCTGCTGTCTGAATAAATTATTCTGGAAATTAAGTGTTAAGTTTTTATCTCTTAGCAGCAAAATAAGATTGTAAACTTGACCCCACTATCTTTATACATGCGTAGATTGTTGTGCATCTTTCTAAAGCCAACCTATGAATTTAATCGTTGAATCAGAGCTAACGCTTAAGCCAGTATTCGTGTATCAAAACACGCACTTTCTAAGAGCATTTAGTGTATCGCAAACACGTACTCTAATATGTTCGAAGGTCAGTCATAAGACACTATTTTTACTCTCAAATGGAATGAAAATGTTAAGTAAGAAGTATGTAATTTATTACAAAATTAAAAAAAATAAGGAGTAAAAGAAAAGAAACGTGAAATATAAATAATTTTTCTTTCATGATTACAAGGATAAATTTGCATCATAATAAGGTATTGTATAATAATAAGAAAACAGTAGTTACCAATTTGCATCTCTATTTTATAATCATAAAAAGACTACAGCTTCCAATTTGCATCATAATAAGATATTCTATAATAACACGAAAGCAACGGTTTTTAATTCGAATCGTTATATTTTACAAAGAAAATTACAGTCATCGCGTTACGTGAAAATTATAGTTACCCTCGAAATGGGAATTAATTCGCGGAATTAGCGATCTTCTCGTGCGAAAACGTGTTGAAATTTCCATTATTCCTTCGAAGGTGGATCATGCCGTGCACAAAGGCATCGAAATGAACGTTTTCGTCGGGTAGGATCAAGTTGAAGGCATCGTTAATCATTCGCAGGCAGTGCAATTCTTGCAATTTCAGCAAGAGTCGCGCGTGCAAGGTTGCCGGTGTGTGTCGGGATACGGCGCTGGTACCAGGCAGAAGAAAGAGATCGAGAGAGTTACGATGAGGACGGTATACGCGGTGCTAAATAACAGCATGCGTGCTCGCACGCTATGAAAACGAACCGGCAGTGGCAGCTGCCGACTACCACGACACCGCGACTCGTTCGCGAGGTCGTCGTTCTTCCAGCCAGCTATACTATCGAGCTTAGCGGTACTTCTGCTTCAAGCAGCACGCTCATTAAACCACGTGTCACGACAAACCTAACCGGCGGTTTGGCTTTCCGTCAACGCACCGACCAGCACGGAATATCGACGTTTCCGAAGGTCCGCGTAGCCAATCGAAGACCGGCATCTTAGCGAATCGATAGGATTGCAAATACACCGTCCGTTCGTAGGGTTGCAGTTTCTAGTAAAGCTCCTTTGTTCCTTCTATTTTTGACGAGAAAAGTGTCCGGATAGTTGAACATTGTCCGATTCTTTGTCGAAGAATATTCCTATAATGGTTCGAAAGTTCGAAAGGAATTTGAAGAGTTGGAAATTTGAAAAATTACCGATCTAAATGTTAAAATTTATAAAAAAAAGATTTATAATTCTGGAAATTTGAAGATTTCTCAGCTTGTGAATTTAAATAAATCTGGAATTTGTGAATTTGAAAATATCTAAATCCGAAGATTTGTGAATCGAACAATTTGTAAGTGACAAAATTTTTGTATTTAAGTACTTGACGCGTTTTAATTTAAAGATGTCTAGAATAAAATTCAATCAATAACACTCTCGTAAATTTTGTAGCGCTATTAAAAATTTGTCGGAAAATGACTCTTGATTTGTTTATTTTAACGACTGTACGACTAATGGCAGTATCGATGGGATTGTGTTATACAAGTGATACAAGGTAGTATAATGTGAAATGGTGCGGATACAAACTGCGGTATTTATGCGCACTGGCGTTTGTATGTTCAGTACATACGTTCGAGAGAAATTGTAAACGCACGCGAAGAATCATCAATTTAATTTACACAGATAACAACCGTGTATAGTCAAGCATATGCTTTTGTATTATTCGAGTAGCCCAAGAATATCTATGATCAAATATCCAAATACCCAAAAGTAATTCGAGACATTTGAAAACCTATAAAATATAATAAAACATTCCAAATTTTTCAATTATTCGGATACAAAAATTTCATTATCCATCGATAATTGTTCTGTGTTAATGCATAACGCTTAGTGTCACATTTTCAATTATTTGAAAACAAAAAATACTTTTATTATACGGAAGAAAGCTTAATATTGATCCTTTGAGGAGAACCTTGGATTAAAAAGTAATAATTTGTTCAAGGTATTGACACTTGAATTATCGGAAAAGGTAAAAATCCTAGACTTAAAATCGTCCAAGAAATTTCCACTTCTCGTGAATTAGTTACGTG
>NW_027471225.1:0-27813 GCF_051020765.1 Lasioglossum baleicum
GTATATATATATTACAGTGCACAGTCAATCCGTTGTGGAATGTTACTTATAGGTGCAGAGTCAAACTTTTTATCGAAGGCCTTACTTTCCGAGAAGCAAACCCGCTGTTCGGAGAGTATGACTTCGTGGTCCGAATAGAAAATAATATAAATATTAGTGACGGGCAACTTAATTTCCTCTATGTATCAGAAGATCGAGGGTCACACCGTTCGAGAACGTTAGCACCATCTTCGAGATACGAACGGCTATGACAATAGCTACACCCATCCTGTCCTTCCGAGAGTCAAACAAGGTATTCCGGGATTAAATCCACTGAACAGTATTGGCAGTAGACTCTATACATGCCGACATGAATATTGAGGATGAGACTCCAACCGTCAGAGAATAATACCAATTGGTATAAAGTCATTTTTTTACCCAATATCTTACCTTCAGGGAGCCCAATACCCTACAACGACTGTGCTCCATATTTTTCACACCCTCAAGTTAGTTGACATTTTAGCGGACGGACACATTATTTTCATGCATATATAGGAATATCGGGGGCAAACCGTGCGAGAATGTTACCGCCTACTTTGGGAGTCGCACATCTTAGTCAATAGCTTCACCTATCCTGCGATTCCGAGAGTCAAATCAGGAATTCCTGGAATAAATCCGCTGACCACTATTAGTAACTGACCCCAAAATTCATGGTCTGAATACTAAATACAGAGCGTCAGACTGTTTGAGAACGTTACCAATTGCTATAAAGTCAAACGATATACCGAAGGCCATTCCCTACGAAAAATTAACCCGCTGTATCGAGTGTATATCGTCGTGTTCAGAGACGCAAATTAGTGATCATTTTAGGGACTCGCACCTTAATATCGTGTAGGAATTAGAAGGTCGATGGTCATACCCTTAGAGAACATCACTCCGTTCATTGGGGGTCGAGCGGCTAAGACAATAGCTTCACATATCGAGTGATTCGAAGAGTCAAACCATGTATTGCTGGAATACATCAGCTGACCAGTATTGCCAATACGCACTATAATTCACGGTTTGGATAAAAAGGTAGAGCGTCGATCCGTTTGAGAGCATTGCCAATTGGTATAAAATCAAACACTTTACAGATGCTATTACTTTCGGAGAAGTAAACTCGCCGTTTGGAGGGTACAACTTCGTGTTCAGAGAAAGAGGTTGGTCTTCATTTCAGTGACGGACACCTTATCTTCCTGCATGAATTAGAAGATCGAGGGTGGTACCGATTGAGGACGTTACCACGTTCCGATAGTGGCGTACGGCTAAGTCTATTGCTTCACCGGTTCTGTGACACCTACAGACAAATCAGGTAATCCGGAGTAAGTCCGCTGAAGTTTATTGGCAACTGACACTTTAATTCACGTTATGATTATTCATATAGGTCATATAGTGTTAAACCGACGGGGAGCATTAGCAATGCGCTAAAAGTCGTACCTTTTACAGAATACCACACCATCCGAGAACCTAACACGCTGTCGGGAGTGATCGGCTTAACGTGCACGGAAACAATTTAGTAGCCATTTTAACGGACGAGCACCTCATGTTTGTGTATAAATATCAATATTGATGGCAAAGGCGTTCGAGAACATTACCACCTAATGTGGACGCCGAACGGCTGAGTCAACAGCTTCACCTGTCCTGTAACTCCGAGAGCCAAACCAGATTCTCCGGGTGTTAGTGCACTGAACAGTATTGGCAATAGACACCTTGTACGACGGCTTGAATATTGAAGCAGACCGTCAAACTGTTGTAGAACCTTACCTATTGGTAAAGAGTCAATCACTATACGAAAGCTTTAACTGAAGAGAATCTAACCCGCTGAAGCTAGCGTCTTACGCATTGTTCGTGTAAACATATTAGTAGACATTGTAGCCGAAGCTCACATTATTTTCACGTACGAACAAAATTATTGAGAGTCAAGCCGTTCGAGAACGATCCCATTTTCTTTGAGAGTCGAACGGCGATGTCAATTGCTTCACCTATCCTGCTATTCCGATAGCTAAACCAGGTATTCCAGGAGTCAATCCGGTGTACACTAGAGGCAGGGGACTTCTTAATTCACGGTGTGAACATTAAACTACAGTGTATTAAGCTACAGAATATTAAACTACCTAACCCAAACCTTTGTAGAACGATACTAATTGGTATAATGTCAGAAGATTTACCGAGGAAGTTACCTCACGAGTACCTAATCCGCGGTATCGAGAGTATTACATCGTGTTTAGAGAAACACATTAGAATACATTTTAATGATGCCACCTTAAATTCATGTATGAATTAGGATATCGACGGTCAAACCGTTCTAGACCGTTACCGCCTTCTTTGAAAATATAACAGCTAAGTAAGAAAATCACCTATCCTGTGACTCCATGTGTAAAGCCGGGTATGCCAGGACTGAAACCGCCTAACAGTATTCCCATAAGACATCATAATCCACGGTATGAATGCTAAGGAGACAGTCATACCGTCGGTGACCATTGCAGGTTGGTAAAATGTCATTCCTTTTACGGATTACCTTTTCTTCCAGGAATGTAAACGGCTGCAGGGAGTGTTTTGCTTTGTGTTGAGAGTAATAAATTAGTATTCATTTTGGTGACGAGAACCTTAATTTCATGTTTGAATGAGAAGATAGAGGGTCATACCGTTCCAGAGCTTTACCACGTCCTCTGAGAGTCGAACGGCTAGGATATAAGATTCTACTATCCTGCGATTCCGAAAGTTATACCAGGTATTCTAGGAGTATGACCGCTCGACAGTATTGGAAATAGACACCTTAAATCACGGTCCGATAATAAAGTTGTTCGTCAAACCGTTTGAGACCTTTACCAATTGCTACAAACATAAACATTTTACGGAAGGCCTTACATTCCGAGGACCTCACCCGATGCATCAAGAGCATAACTTCATGTTCAGAGGAAGAAATTGGAATTCATTACAGTGGTGGGCTCCTTATCCTCGTGCATGAATTAGAAAATCGAGTGTCAAACCGTTCGAGAACGTTGCCACCTTCTTTGAGGATCGATAGGCAATGTTAATAGTTACACCTATCCATCCATTCTGAGAGAAAAGCTAGGTATTCTGGGAGTAAGTCCGCTGTACATTATTGGCATTAGATGGCCAATTTCACGGTATAAATATTAAAGTGCAGAGTCAATTCGATCTTGAATATTTCTTATTGGTATAGGGTCCAACTTTTTACCGAAAGCCTTACCTTCCGAGATGATAACCAGCTGCATCGTGAGTATAATTTCGAGTTTAGGGAAGAAAATTCATATACACTATACTTACTGGTACCATCATTTCATGTATTATTTAAAAGTTCGAGTGTAAATCACTTCGAGAACATTACCACCATATTTGAGAGTCGAGCGGTTAAACTCAATGGTTTCAACTGTCCTGTGATTCCGGATGTTGCACCAGATGTTCCGAGAGTGAATCCAATGAACAGTGTTAGCAATAGGCACCTTAATTCACAGTTTGAATATTAAAGCAGACCGGCATACTGTTGTAGAACTATACCTATTGCTATAGTGTCAAACTTTCTACCGAAGGCATTAGATTCTGTGAAGCTGAACCGCTGTATCTAGATTATAACTCCGCGTTGAGAGATGCAAATTAGTATACCTTTTAGTGACGGGCAGCTTAATATTCCGTTCGAGAACGTGGTCACCTTCCATGAGATTCGAACAGTGAACACAATAGTTTTTTTGAGAATCGAACGGCCAAGTCAGTAGCTTCACCTATTCTGTGCTTGCGAGAATCAATCCTGGTACTCTCGGAGTAATTGCTCAGTACAGTATGGGCAATAGTCACCTTAATCCACGGTATGACTGTTAAAGTAGAGAGTCAAACCCATGGAGAGCATTACCAATTTGTATAAAGGCCTTTTTTCCCGAATAGCTTCCCTTCTGTCAACATATCCCGCTGTATCAGGTATATAACTTCGTGTGGAGAGCAACATATTAGTATACATTTTAATGACGAGCTACTTATTTACCTATAGATAAATCATGAGTAAAGCATTTTGTGAACTTTGCCGGCTTCTTTAAGGGTCGAACGGCTAAGTTAACAGACTCACCTATCATGTGATCCCAAGTGTCAAAGAAGGTAATCCACGTCTAAACCCGCTCTGCAGTACCAGCATTAGACACGCAATTTCAAGGTATAAATATTGAAGAACAGGATCAATGCGTTGTAGAACGTTACCTATTGCTATATCGTCAGGCACTCAGGCCTAATTCTCCGAGAAGCTAACCCGCTGTATCGAGGTTATAGCTTCGTGCTCAGAGAAGCAAGTCCGTATCAGTTTTAGTGACGAGCACATAAATTTCATGTATCGATTAAAAGACCGAAGGTCAAGCAGGAAGGTCGAGCGTCACCACATCCCTTCAGAGCCGAACGGCTAAGCCAACGGCATCACCTATCCAGCGAATGCGAGAGTCAAACCAGGCATACAGGGCGTAAATCCGCTGGTCAGTATTGGAAATACCCTACCGTTATTCACGGTTTGAATGTTAATGTAGAGCGTCAAACCGTTGTAGAATGTTACTTATTGGTATAGAGTCAAACATTTTACCGATAGCCCTACCATCGGAGAAGCGAACACCCCATATCGGGAGTATATAATCGTGATAAGGGAAAGAAATTCAAAACCATTTCTGTGACGGGCACCTGGAGTTCATGTATGAATTAGAAGATCGACGGCCAAACCATTCGAGAACGTTATCTCCTTCCTCGAATGTCACAGTTCTAATTCAATAGCTGCACCTATCCCCTGATTCCGAGAGGCAATTCAGGTATTCCAGGCGTAATTGCGCTGAACGGTATAGGTTTGACGGTTGACGCTTTACTTTCCTATTCAAACCGTGAATTAAAGTGTCTATTGGGAATACTGTTCCGCTGATTTACTCCAGGAATACCTGGATTGAATATCCGAATCCCTGGATCGGTGAAACTATTGAGTTGGCAGTTCGAATCTGAAAGAAGGCGGTAACTTTCTCGAATGGTTTGGCGCTCCATCCTCTTATTCATAATGAAATGAAGGTCCCCATCACTGAAATGAATACAAATTTCTTTCTCTGAACCGAAGTTACACTCTCGATACAGAGTGTTATTTTTTGGAGGGTATGATCTTCGGTAAAGCGTCTGACTTTATAGCAATTGGTAACTTTCTCAAATGGTTTGACACTCTATTTTGATATGCAAACCGTGAAATAAGGTGTTTATTGCCAATACTGTGCAACGCAGTTACTCCCGGAATATCGCGTTTGACTTTCACAATCACTGGATAAGTGAAGCTATTGGCGTAGATGTGCGGCATTCAAGGCTGTTAACGTTCGGGAACGGTTTGACTCTCGATCCAGTAATTCATTCATGAAAGTAAGGTGAACTATACTAAGATGTATACAAGAGTGTTTCTCGCGACGCGAAGTTATACTCTCTATACGGCGGGATAACTTCTCGGAAGGGTAAGCGTTCGGTTACAGGTTTGACGATATGCGAGCACGTAACGTTGATCAACGATATGACGGTCTGCTTTAGCATTCATACCGTGAAATAGGGTGTCCATTCAAAATACTTTTCGGCGGATGTACTCCCGGAATACCTGGTTTGATTCTAGGATTCTCAGGATTGGGGTAGCAATTGACTCAGCCGATCGAATCTCAAAGAAGGTGGTAACGCTCTCGAACTGTTTGACTCTCCATTTTACTACGCATACATGAAAACAACGTGTCCGTCTGCAAAAATTTCGACTAATTTGCGTCTGTGAACATCAAGCAAAGCACCCGCTAGTGGGGGTTAGTTTCTCCTAAGGCTATCATTCGGTTAAAGGAATGACTTTATTCGAATTGGTAGTGTACTCCGACAGTTTGACACCCTACATTAGTATTCAAACCGTGAACATAGATGTCAATTGCCAATATTTGTTCGGCGGATTTACTCCCGTGTCACAGGATCTAATTCTTGGACAAACAGTTAGCTCAAGCTATTGACCTACCCTTTCGAATATCAAATAGTGCGGTAACGTTCTCGAAATGCTTGACACTCGATCCCCTTATTCACACATGAAGTCAAGGTTTCCGTACCAGAAATGAATATTATCTTCTTGTTCTATGGACGAAGTATACTCTCGACGAAGCCACTGAGGATTGCGGATGGTAAGGCTATCGGTAAAACGTTTGACTTCATATCAATTGCTAACGCACTTAAATGGTCTGACGATCAACTTTAATGATCAAACCGTTAACTATGGAGTTTACTGCCAATACTATTCATCGAATTTATTCCAGCAATACCAGGCTTGACTCTCGGAATCACAACTACATGTAAAGTTACTAACTCAGCCGCTCGACTCTCAAAGAAGATAGTAACAATCTAGAACGGTTTGACTCTCAATCCTCTCTTCATATTTGAAAATATGGCGTGCTTCAGATATAATGTCTACTCACTTGGTTCCGTGAGCACTAAGCATGACACAGGCTACAGCGTGATAGATTCTAGGGAGGGTATGTTTTCGGTAATAAGAATGACACTATACCAATTGATAATATTCACCGACGGCTAGACTTTCCACTTTAATATTCATAGCGTGAATTAATATACATAAATTAAACTAAAAATAAATTAAAATAGGAATAATGACAAATGAATTATAAATTTTCTACCCTTGACCAATTTTATTGTGTAAAATTTGCTCCATAGATATTATCGTCTAGTACTTTGTTGAACTAATTTTTTTGCACACATAATATGAAAATTTGTCGTATTGAAAGTTTCTACTCTTCACAAATTTTATTGTGTAAAATTGGCTCTACTGACATTTTCGACTAGTATTGTGGTGAGCAAATTTTATTGCATATAGAATATGAAAATTTGCTCTACTCATATTTTCGACTAGTATTGTGATGAGCTAATTTTATTGCAATATAGAATATGAAAATTTGATCAGCTGAAATTTTGTACTAGTATTGTGGTGAGCTAATTTTATTCCATATACAATATGAAAATCTGCCCGACTCATATTTCCGACTAGTATTGTTGTTAGTTAATTTTATTCCATACACCATATGAAAATTTGCTCTACTGATATTTTCGTCTAGTACTGTGGTGAGCTAATTATATTGGATATATAATATGAAAATTTGCTCTACTGATATTTTCGTCTAGTACTGTGGTGAGCTAATTTTATTGGATATATTACATGAAAATTTGTCCTAATGATATTCTAGACTGGAATTGTGGTGAGCTTAATTTAATGAATATATAGTATGAAAATTTGCACTACAGACATTTCCAACTGGTATTGTGGTGAGATAATTTTAATGCTTATGTAATATGAAAATTTGCACTACTGGTATATTTTCGACTAGTATTGTGGTCAGCTAATTTCATTCCATATACAATATGAAAATCTGCCCTACTTATATTTTCAACTAGCATTGTGGTGAGCATATTTTATTGCGTATACGATACGAAAATTTGCTCTACCGATATTTTCGATTAGTATTGTGTAGAGCTAATTTTATTGCATATATGAAATGAAAATTTTCACTACTGATATATTTTCGACTAGTATCGTGGTAAATTAATTTTATTGCATATATAATATGAAAATCTACTCTACTCATATTTTCGGCTAGTATTGTGGTTAGCCAATTTTATTCCACATACAATTTGAAAATTTGCTCTACTGATATTTTCGACTAGTATTGTGATGATCTAATTATATTGCATATATAATATGAAAATTTGCTCTACTGAAATTTTCGTCTAGTACTGTGGTGAGCTAATTTTATTGGATATATAATATGTAAATTGTCCTAATAATATTTTCTACTATTGATAAATTTTATTGTGTAAAATTTGCTCTATTTATATTTTCGAATCGTGTTGTTGTGAGCTAATTTAATGCTTATATAATATGAAAATTTGTCCTACTGAAATTTTCTACGATTGACATATCTTATTGCTAAAATTTACTCTACTGATATTTTCGAGTAGTATTGTGGAGAGTTAATTTTATTGCATATATAATATGAAAATTTGATCTACTGTTATTCTAGACTGGTATTGTGGTGAGCTAATTTTAATGAATATATAGTATGCAAATTTGCTCTACTGATAATTCTGATATTTTTGGCTTATATTGTGGTGATCCACATTTATTACATATATTGTATGAAAATTTGATGAACTGATATCGTCGACTAGTATTGTGGAGAGGTAATTTCATTGCATATATTATATGAAAATTTGCAGTACTTATGTCTTCGACCAGTATTGTGGTGAGCTAATTTTATGGCGCATATAATATGAAAATTTGATCTATTGAAATATTCTATTGCTGACAAATTTTATTGCGCAAAATTTGTCCTATTGACATTTTCGACTAATATTGTGGACAGCTAATTTTATTGCATATGTAATATGAAAATTTGCTCTACTGATATTTCCGATTAGTATTGTAGGGAGATAATTTTATTGCATATATATTATGAAAACTTGTTGCACCGATATTTCTGATATTTGCGGCTAGTATTGTGGTGAGCCAATGTTGTTGCATTAATAATATGAAAACTTGCACTACAATATTTTCGACTATTATCTTGGTAAACTAGTTTTAGTGCCTATATAATATGAAAATCAGACCTACTATTATTTTTTAATTGTACTCTTGTTTGCTAATTTTATTCCATATATAATATGAAAATTTGCTCTCCTGATATTTTCGACTAGTATTGTGGTTAGCTAATTTTATTGCATATATAATATGAAAATTTGTTCTAATCATATTTTCGACTAGTATTGTGGTTTTCTAATTTTATTGCATATGCAACATGAAAATTTGCTGTACTGATATTTTCGACATGTATTGTTGTGTGCTAATTCCATTGAATATATAATATTAAAATTATCTCTACTGATATTTTCGTCCTGCATTAAGGTGATCTGATTTTATTGCATGTATAATATGAAAATTTGCTTTACTGATACCTTGGGCTAGTATTGTGGAGAACAAATTTTATGGCATATATAATATGAAAATTTGCTCTAATCATATTTTCGACTAGTATTGTGATTAGCTAATATTATTCCATATACAATATGAAAATTTGCACTACTGGTATTTTTCACTATTATTTTTGTGATCTGATTTTATGGCATATAGAATATTAAGATTTAATCTGCTGATATTTCTAATATTTTCGGCTAGACTTGTGGTGAGCTAATTTTATTGTATAAATAATTTGAAAATATGCTCTACTGACATTTCTGATATTTTCGGCTAGTGTTGTTGTGAGCTAGTTTTATTGCATATATAATGTGAAAATTTGCCCCACTTATATATTCAACTACTATTGTGGTGAGCTAATTGTATTGCGTATTTGACATGAAAATATGCTCTACTGATATTTTCGACTATTACTGTGATGAGCTAGCTTTATTGCATACATAATATGAAACTTTGCACTACTGGTATTTTCGACTAGTACTTTTGTGAGCTAATTTGATAGCGTATATGATATGAATATTTCCTCTACCTATATTTTTGATGAGTATCGTGGTTATCTAATTTTCTTCCATATGCAACATGAAAATTTGCTCTACTGATATTTTCGACATGTATTGTTGTGTGCTAATTCTATTACATATATAATATGAGAAACAGCTCCACTCATATCTTCGACTATTATTGTGGTGAGCTAATTTTATTGGATATATTATATGAAAATTTGTCCTAATGATATTCTAGACTGGAATTGTGGTGAGCTTAATTTAATGAATATATAGTATGAAAATTTGCACTACAGACATTTCCAACTAGTATTGTTGTGAGATAATTTTACTGCTTATGTAATATGAAAATTTGCACTACTGATATATTTTCGACTAGTATTGTGGTTAGCTAATTTTAATGCATATTTAATATGAAAATTTGCACTACGATATTTTCGACTGGTATTGTGGTGAGTTTATTTTAATGCATATATAATATGAAAATTTGCACTACGATATTTTCGACTAGTATCGTGTTAAACTAATTCTATTGTTTATATAATATGAAAATCTGCTCTACTCAAATTTTCGACTAGTACTGTGGTTATCTAATTGTATTCCATATACAATATGAAAATGTGCTATACTGATACTTTCGACCAGCATTGTGTTGATCTAATTATATTGCATATATAATATGAAAATCTGCAACACTGATATTTTCGACTAGTAATGTGGTGAGATAATATTATTGTATATATAATACGAAAATCTGCTCTACTCAAATTGTCGACTAATATTGTGGTTAGCTAATTTTATTCCATATACAATATGAAAATTTGCTCCACTTATATTTTCAACTAGAATTGTGGTCAGCTAATTTTATTGCGCATATGCTATGAAATTTTGCTCTATTCATATTTTCGACAAGTCTTGTGGTTAGCTAATTTCATTCCATATATGATATGAAAATTTGCCCTACAGATATATTTTCGTCTAGTACTGTGGTGAGCAAATTGTTTTATATATATAATATGTAAACTTGTCATAATGATATTTTCTACTATTTATAAATCTTATGCTGTAAAATTTGCTCTATTTATATTTTCGACGCGTGTTGTTCTGAGCTAATTTATTGCATACATAATATGAAAATTTGTCCCATTGAAATTTTCTATGATTGACATATCTTATTGCTAAAATTTACTCTACTGATATTTTCGACTAGTATTGTGGAGAGTTAATTTTATTGCAAATATAATATGAAAATTTGATCTACTGTTATTCTAGACTGGTATTGTGGTGAGCTAATTTAATGGAATATATAGTATGAAATTTTGTTCTATTGATAATTCTGATATTTTCGGCTAATATTGTGGTGATTCAATTTTATTACTTATATTATATGAAAATTTGATCAACTGATATTTTCGACTAGTATTGTGGTGAGCCAATTCTATTGCGTATACGATACGAAAATTTGCTCTACCGATATTTTGGATTAGTACTGTTGAGTGCTAATTTTATTCCATATACAATATGAAAATTTGCTCTACTGATATATTCGCCTAGTATTGTGATGATCTAATTATATTGCGTGCATAATATGAGAATTTGCTCTATTTACATTTTCAACGAGTATTTTGGTAAGCTAATTTTATTGGATATATAATATGAAAATTTGCTCAACTGATATCTTCGACTAGTATTGTTGTGAGTTAATTTTAATGCGTATATGATATGAATATTTGCTCTACCGATATTTTCGATTAGTACTGTGGTGAGCTAATTTTATTGCATATATGACAAGAAAATTTGCTCTACTAATGTTTTCGTCTAGTACTGCGGTGAGCTAATATTATTGCATATATAATATGAAAATTTGTCGTATTGATATTTTCAACTACTGACAAATTTTATTGTGTTGAATTTGCACTACTGATATTTCGACCAGTGTTGTTGTGAGTTTATTTATTGCAAATATAATATGAAAATTTGTCTGATAGAAATTTTCTCCGCTTGACATTTCTTACTGCGTAAAATTTACCCTACTGATATTTTCGACTAGTATTGTGGTCAGCGAATTTTATTGCATATATAATATGAAAATTATCTCTACCGATATTTTCGACTAATATTGTGGTTAGCTAATTTTATTGCATATGTAATATGAAAATTAGCTGGGCTGATATTTTCGACAAGTATTGTGGACAGCTAATTTTATTACGTACATAACATGAAAATTTGCTCTACTTATATTCTCAGCTAGTATTGTGGTAAGCTATTTATATTGCATATATAATATGAAAATTTGCAATACGATATTTTCGACTAGTGTCGTGGTAAACTAATTTTATTGTTTATATAATATGAAAATCTGCTCTACTCAAATTGTCGATTAGTATTGTGGTTAGCTAATTTTATTCCATATACACTATGAAAATTTGCTCCACTTATATTTTCAACTAGTACTGTCGTTAGCTAATTTCATTCCATACACAATATGAAAATTTGATCTACTGATATATTTTGGTCCAGTATTGTGAAGAGGTAATCTTGTTGCATATATAATATGAAAATTTACTCTATTCATTTTCTAGACCGGTATTGTGGTGAGCTAATTTTAATGCATATATATAATAGGGAAATTTGCTCTACTGATATTTTCGACTAGTATTGTGATGATCTAATTATATTGCGTATATAATATGAGAATTTGCTCGGCCGATATTTTCGATGAGTACTGTGGTTAGCTAATTTCATTCCATGCACAATATGAAAATTTGGTCTACTGATATATTTTGGTCCAGTATTGTGGAGAGGTAACTTTGTTCCATATATAATATGAAAATTTGCTCTACTCATTTCCTAGACCGGTATTGTGGTGAGCTAATCTTAATGCATATATATTATAGGGAAATTTGCTCTACTGATATATTCGAGTAGTATCTTGGTGAGTCAATTTTATTGCAGATATAATATGAAAATTTGCTCTAGTGATATTTTCGACAAGTATTGTGTAGTGCGAATTTTATTGCGTATATAATATGAAAATTTGCTCGACTTATAGTTTCAACAAGTATTCTGGTGAGCTATTCTTTTTGCGTATATAATTCGAAAATCTGCTCTACTCATACTTTCGACTAATATTGTAGTTAGCTAATTTTATACCATATACAATATGAAAATTTGCTCTACTCATATTTTCGACAGGCACTGTGGAGAGCTAATTTTATTGCGTATATAATTTGAAAATTTGCTCTACTGATATTTTCGTCTAGTGTTGAGGAGAGCTATTACTATTCCATATATAATATGAAAATTTGCACGACATATATTTTCAACTAGTACTCTGGTGAGCTAATTTTATTGTATATATAATATTAAAATTTGCTGTATTGATATTTCTGATATTTTCGACTAATGCTGAGGTGAGTAAATTATGTGCATATTTAATATGAAAATTAGATCTTCTGATATTTTCGACAAGTATTGTTGTGTGCTATTTCCATTACATATAAAACATGAAAGTTAGATCTACTGATATTTTGCAGTAGTATTTTGTTGAGCTAACTTTGTTGCATATATAATATGAAAATTTGCTCCAATCATATTTGCGACCAGTATTGTGGTGATCCAATTTTATTGCATATAATATATGAAAATTTGCACAACTGAATTTTTCGACTGATATAGTGGTGAGTTATTTTTAATGCATATATAATACGAAAATTTGCTCTACTGAAATTTTCGGCTAGTATTTTGATGAGCAAATTTTATTGTATATATAATATGAACATTTGCACTACTGATATTTTCGACTAGTGTTGTGGTGTTCTAATCTTATTGCATATATAATATGAAAATATGATTTACTGGCATTTTCGTCTAGTGTTGTGGAGGGCTATTATTACTGCATATGTAATACGAAAATTTGCGACACTTATATTTTCACCTAGTATTGTGGTGACCTAATTTAATTGCGTATATGGTATTAAAATCTGCTCTACTCATATTTTCGACAAGTATTGTGGATAGCTAATTTCATTCCATATACAATATGGAAATTTGCAGTGAGATATTTACGACTAGTATTGTTGTGTGCCAATTCCATTACACATATAATATTAAAGTTAGTTAAACTGATATTTTCGATTAGCATTGTGGTGATCTAATTTTATTTCATGTATAATATGAAAATTTGCTTGACTGATATTTTTGACTAGTATTGTGTTGAGATAATTCTTTTGCATATCTAATATGAAAATTTGCTGTACTGATATTTCTGATGCTTTCGGCTATTCTTGTCATGAGCTAATTTTATTGTATATATAATATGAACATTTGCTCTACTGATATTTTCGACTAGTATTGTGGTGTTCCAATCATATTGCATATATAATATGAAAATTTGCAATACTGATATTATACACTAGTATTGTGGTGAGCTCATTTTATTGCATATATAATATGAAAATTTGCTCCACTTATATTTTCAACTAGTATTGTGGTGAGCTAATGCTATTGCGTATATAATATGAAAACCTTCTCTACTGATATTTTCGACGGAATTGTGGTTATCTAATTTTATTCCATTTGCAATAAGAAAATTTGCTCTACTGACATTTCTGATATTTTCGACTAATATTGCAGTTAGCTAATTGTATTCCATATACAATATGAAAATTGGCTCGACCTTTATTTTCAACTAGTATTCTGGTGAACTAATTTTATTGCGTATATAATATGGATATCTGTTCTACTCATATTTTCGACTAATATTGTGGTTAGCTAATTTTATTCCTTATACAATATGAAAATTTGCTCTACTGTTATTTTCGACTAGTATTTTGGTGAGCTAATTTTATTGTATATATAATATTAAAATTTGCTATATTGATATTTCTGATATTTTCGGCCAATGTTGAGGTGAGTAAATTATGTGCATATTTAATATGAAAATTAGCTCTTCTGATATTTTCGACTAGTATTGTGGTGTTCCAATCATATTGCATATATAATATGAAAATTTGCTGTACTGATATTTTCGTCTAGTGTTGTGGAGAGCTATTATTATTGCATAATATAATATGAAAATTTGCTCCACTTATATTTTCAACTAGTATTGTGGTGAGCTAATTTTATTGCGTATATGGTATGAAATTCTGCTGTACTCATATTTTCGACAAGTAGTGTGGTGAGCTAATTTTATTGCGTATATAATATGATAATTTGCTCTACTCACATTTTCCACAAGTATTGTGATGAGCTAATTTTAATCCATATATAATATGATAATTAGCTCCACTGATATTTTCGACTAGTATTTTGGTGAGCTGATTTTATTGCATATATAATATGAAAATTTGCTCCAGTGATATTCTAGACTGGTATTGTGGCAAGCTAATTTTATTGCATCTATTATATGAAAATTTGCTCAACTGACATTTCTGATATTTTCGACTATTACAGTGATGAGCTAACTTTATTGCATATGTGATATGAAAACTTGCACTACTGGTATTTTCTACTAGTATATTTGTGAGCTAATTTTATTGCATTTATAATATGAAAATTTGGTCAACTGACATTTCTGATATTTTCGACTATTACTGTAATGAGGTAACTTTATTGCATATATAATATGAAGACTTGCACTACTGGTATTTTCTACTAGTATTGTGGTTAGCTAATTCAATTCCATATACAATATGAAAATTTGCTCTACGGGCATTTTCGACTAGTATTTTTGTGTGCAAATTCCATTACATATATAATATTAAATTAGCTTAACTGATATTTACGATTAGTATTGTGGTCATCTAATTTTATTGTATCTGTAATATGAAGATTTGCTCTACTCATACTTTCGACTAGTATTGTGGTTAGCTAATTTCATTCCATATACATTATCGAAATTTGCTCTACTGACATTTTCGACCAGTATTGTGGAGAGCTAATTTTTTTGCATATATAATATGAGAATTTCCTCCACTGATATATTCGTCTAGCCTTGTGGTTAGCTAATTTTATTGCATATATAATATGAAAATTTGCTCTACTCATATATTCGACTAGTATTGTGGTTAGCACATTACATTCTATTTACAATATGAAAATTTGCTCCACTGATATTTTCGGCTATTACTGTAGTGAACTAATTTTATTGCATATATAATATGAAAATTTGCTCTACTGACAGTTTGGACTAGTATTGTGGTGAACTAATTTTATTGCATATATAATATGAAGATTTTATCTACTCATATTTCCGACTGGTATTGTGGTCAGCTAATTTTATTGCGTATATAATATGATAATTTGCTCTACTCACATTTTCCACAAGTATTGTGATGAGCTAATTTTAATCCATATATAATATGATAATTAGCTCCACTGATATTTTCGACTAGTATTTTGGTGAGCTGATTTTATTGCATATATAATATGAAAATTTGCTCCAGTGATATTCTAGACTGGTATTGTGGCAAGCTAATTTTATTGCATCTATTATATGAAAATTTGCTCAACTGACATTTCTGATATTTTCGACTATTACTGTGATGAGCTAACTTTATTGCATATGTGGTATGAAAACTTGCACTACTGGTATTTTCTACTAGTATATTTGTGAGCTAATTTTATTGCATTTATAATATGAAAATTTGGTCAACTGACATTTCTGATATTTTCGACTATTACTGTGATGAGGTAACTTTATTGCATATATAATATGAAGACTTGCACTACTGGTATTTTCTACTAGTATTGTGGTTAGCTAATTCAATTCCATATACAATATGAAAATTTGCTCTACGGGCATTTTCGACTAGTATTTTTGTGTGCAAATTCCATTACATATATAATATTAAAATTAGCTCAACTGATATTTACGATTAGTATTGTGGTCATCTAATTTTATTGTATCTGTAATATGAAGATTTGCTCTACTCATACTTTCGACTAGTATTGTGGTTAGCTAATTTCATTCCATATACATTATCGAAATTTGCTCTACTGACATTTTCGACCAGTATTGTGGAGAGCTAATTTTTTTGCATATATAATATGAGAATTTCCTCCACTGATATATTCGTCTAGCCTTGTGGTTAGCTAATTTTATTGCATATATAATATGAAAATTTGCTCTACTCATATATTCGACTAGTATTGTGGTTAGCACATTACATTCTATTTACAACATGAAAATTTGCTCCACTGATATTTTCGGCTATTACTGTAGTGAACTAATTTTATTGCATATATAATATGAAAATTTGCTCTACTGACAGTTTGGACTAGTATTGTGGTGAACTAATTTTATTGCATATATAATATGAAGATTTTATCTACTCATATTTCCGACTGGTATTGTGGTCAGCTAATTTTATTCCATATAACATATGAAAATTAGCACTACTGGTATTTGCGACTAGTATTGTGGTTAGCTAATTTTATTCCATATGCAATATGAAAATTTTTTCTCTACTGGTATTTTTTACTATTATATCTGTGATCTGATATTGTGGCATATAGAATATGAAGATTTGATCTGCTGATATTTCTGACATTTTTGGCTAGACTTGTGGTGATCTAATTTTATGGTATAAATAATACGAAAATTTGCTCTACTGATATTTTTGAAATTTTCGGCCAGTCTTGTGGTGTGCTAATTTTCTTGCACATATAATATGAATATTTGGTCTACTGATATTTTCGACCAGTATTGAGGAGAGCTAATTTTATAGTATATATAATATTCAAATTAGCTCTACTGATATTTTCGTCTAGCATTGCGGAGATCTAATTTTATTGCATGTATAATATGAAAATTTGCATTACTGATATTTTATACCAATATTGTGGTGAGCTAATTTTATTGCGTATGTAATATGAAAATTTGCTCTACTCATATTTTCAACTAGTATTGTGGTTAGCTAATTCAATTCCATATACAATATGAAAATTTGCTCTACGGGCATTTTCGACTAGTATTTTTGTGAGCAAATTTTATTGCTTATATAATATGAAAATTTGCTCTACTGACATTTTGGACTAGTATTGTGGTGAACTAATTTTATTGCATACATAATATGAAGATTTTATCTACTCATATTTTCGACTAGTATTGTGGTTAGCTAATTTTATTCCATATACAATATGAAAATTAGCACTACTGGTATTTGCGGCTAGCATTTTTGTGAGCTAATTTTATTTCATTCATAATATGAAAATTTGCTCTACTGATATTTTCGGCTAGTCCTGTGGTGACCTAATTTTATTTCATATATAATACGAAAATTTGCTCTACTGATATTTCCGATATTTTCGGCTAGGGTTGTGGTGAGCTAATTTTATTGCATATATAATATGAAAACTTGCACTACTGGTATTTTCTACTAGTATATTTGTGAGCCAATTTTATTACATTTATAATATGAAAATTTGCTTTACTGATATTACCGATACTATCGGCTAGTCTTGTGGTGAGCTAATTTTATAGTATATATAATATTAAAATTAGCACCACTGATATTTTCGTCTTGCTTTGCGGTGATCTAATTTTATTGCATGTATAATAAGAAAATTTGCAATACTGATATTATACACTAGTATTGTGGTGAGCACATTTTATTGCATTATTAATATGAAAATTTGCTCCACTTATATTTTCAACTAGTATTGTGGTGAGCTAATTCTATTGCGTATATAATATGAAAATCTTCTCTACTGATATTTTCGACGGTATTGTGGTTATCTAATTTTATTCCACTTGCAATAAGAAAATTTGCTCTACTGACATTTCTGATATTTTCGACTAATATTGTAGTTAGCTAATATTATTCCGTATACAATATGAAAATTTGCTCGACTTTTATTTTCAACTAGTATTCTGGTGAACTAATTTTATTGCGTATATAATATGGAAATCTGCTCTACTCATATTTTCGACTAATATTGTGGTTAGCTAATTTTATTCCTTATACAATATGAAAATTTGCTCTACTCTTATTTTCGACAAGTATTTTGGTGAGCTAATTTTATTGTATATATAATATTAAAATTTGCTATATTGATATTTCTGATATTTTCGGCTAATGCTGTGGTGAGTAAAATATGTGCATATTTAATATGAAAATTAGCTCTTCTGATATTTTCGACTAGTATTGTGGTGTTCCAATCATATTGCATATATAATATGAAGATTTGCTGTACTGATATTTTCGTCTAGTGTTGTGGATAGCTATTATTATTGCATAATATAATATGAAAATTTACTAAACTGATATATTCGTCTAGTATTGTGGTGACCTAATTTTATTGCATATATAATATGAATATTTGCTCTACTGATATTTCTGATATTTTCGGATAGTATTGTGGTGAGCTCATTTTATTGCATATTTAATATGAAAATTTGCTCTACTGATATTTTCGACCAGTATTGCGGAGAGCTAATTTTATTTCATATATAATACGAAAATTTGCTCTACTGATATTTCTGATATTTTCGGCTAGGATTGTGGTGAGCTAATTTTATTGCATATTTTATATGAAAATTTGCTCTACTGATATTTTCAACTAGTATTGTTGTTTGCTAATTACATTACATATATAATAATAAAATTAGCACAACTGATATTTTCGGATAGCATTTTGGTGATCTAATTTTATTACATATTTAATATGAAAATTTGCTCTACTGATATTTTCGACCAGTATTGCGGAGAGCTAATTTTATTTCATATATAATACGAAAATTTGCTCTACTGATATTTCTGATATTTTCGGCTAGTCTTGTGGTTAGCTAATTTTATTGCACATATAATATGATAATTTGGTCTACTGATATTTTCGACTAGTATTGTGGAGAGCAAATTTAATTGCATATATATAATAAAAATTTGCTTTACTTATATATTCGGCTAGTATTGTATTGACCTAACTTTATTGCATATATCATACGAAAGTATGCTCTACCTATATATTCGACTTGCATTCTGGAGAGCTAATTTTATTGCATATATAATATGAAATTTTGCTGTACTGATATTTCAGATATTTTCTGCAAGTCCTGTGGTGATCTAATTTTATTGCACATATAACATGAAAATTTGCACTACAAATATTTTCGACTAGTATTGTGGTGAGCTAGTTCCATTATATGGATATTACGAAAATTTACTAAACTGATATATTCGTCTAGTATTGTGGTGACCTAATTTTATTGCACATATAGTATCTATATTTGCTCTACTAATAATTCTGATATTTTCGGCTAGTCCTGTGGTGAGCTCATTTCATTGCATATTTAATATGAAAATTTGCTCTACTGATATTACTGATATCTTCGGCTAGTTTTTTCTCGAGCTAATTGGATTGCGCATATAACATGAAAATTTGCTCCACTTACATTTTCAGCTAGTATTTTGGTGATCTAATCTTATTGCGTAAATAATATGAAAAAAAGTTGTACTGATATTTCTGATATTTTCGGCTAGTATTGTGGTGAGCTTATTTTTGGCATATTTAATACGAAAATTTGTTCTGCAGATATTTTCGGCTACTATTGTTGTGAGCTAATTTCATTACATATATAATATTAAAATTATCTCGACTGATATTTTCGACTAGTATTGTGGTTATGTAATTTCATTCCATATACAATATGAAAAATTGCTCTACTGTTATTTTCGACTAGTATTGTTGTGTGCTAATTCCATTACATATATAATATTAAAATTAGCTCTACTGATATTTTCGACTATCATTGTCGTGATCTAATTTTATTGCATGTATAATCTGAAAATTTCCTTTACTGATATTTTAGACTAGTATTGTGGTGGTCTAATATTGGTGCATATATAATATGAAAATTTGCTCTACTGATATTTCTGATATTTTTGACTAGTCTTGTGCTGAGCTAATTTTATTGCATATATAATATGAAAATTTGCTTTACTTATATTTCTGATATTTTCGGCTAGTCTTGTGGTGAGCTAATTTTATTGCATATATAATATGAAAATTTGTTCTACCGATATTTCTGATATTTTCGGCTATTCTTATGGTGAGCTAATTTAATTGCACATATAATATGAAAATTTGCTCCGATGATATTTTCGACCGTTTTGTTGTCTGCTAATTACATTACATATATAATTTCAAAATTTGCTCAACTGATATAATCGACTTGTATTGTGATGATCTAATTTCATTGCACATATAATAAAAAATTTTGCACTACTCATATTTTCGGCTAATCTTGTGGTGAGCTAATTTTATTGCATACATAATATGAATATTTGCTCTACTGATATTTCTGATATTTTCGACTAGTCTTGCTTTCAGCTAATTTTATTGCACATATAATATGAGAATTTACTCTACTGATATTTTCGGCCAGTCTTGTGATATGCTAATTTTATTGCACATATAATATGAAAATGAGCTCTACTCACATTTTCTACTAGCATTGTGGTCATCTAATTTTATTGCATTTATAATATGAAAATTTGCTATACCTATATTTTCGACCAGTATTGTCATGATATAATTTTATTGCATATATAATATGAAAATCCGCTCTACCGATGTTTCTGATATTTTCGGCTAGTCTTGTGGTGAACTAATCTTATGGCACATACAATATGAAAATTAGCTCTACTGATATTTTCGTCTAGTATTGTGGTGTGCTAATTCCATTACATATATAATATTAAAATTAGCTCTACTGATATTTTCGACTAGCATTGTGGTGAGCTAGTTTTAGTGCATGTATAATATGAAAATTTCCTCCACTTATATTTTCGACCTGTATTGTATGGAACTGATTTTATTGCACATATAATATGAAAATTTGCTCCACTGATATATTCCTATATTATTGTGTTGAGCTTCTTTTATTGCATATAAAATATGAAAATTTGCTCTACTGATATTAGGAACTAGTATTGAGGAGAGCTAATTATATTGCATATATAATATGAAAATTTGCTCTACTGATATTACTGATATTTTCGGCTAGTTTTGTGGTGAGATAATTTTATTGCACAAATATTATGAAAATTTACTCTTCTGATATTTACGACCATTAGTGTGGAGAGCTTATTTTATTGCTTATATAATATGAAAATTTGCACTACTTATATTTCTCATATTACGGCTAGTATTGTGGTGAGCTAATTTTATTGCATATATGCTTCGGAAATTTGCACTACGATATTTTCGACTAGTAATTTTATGAGCTTATTTTATTGCATTCATAATATGAAAATTTGCCCTACTGATGTATTCGTCCTGTATTGTGGTTAGCTAATTTTACTGCATATATAATATGAAAATTTGCTGTACTCAAATTTTCGACTAGTATTGTCGTTAGCTAATTTTATTCCATATACAATATGAAAATTTGCTGTACTGATATTTTCGTCTAGTATTGTGGAGAGCTATTTTTATTGCATATATCATATGGAAATTTGCTTTACTGATATTTGCGACAAGTATTGTGGTGTGATAATTTTATTGCATATATAATATGAAAATTTGGTCTACTGCAATTTTCGACCAGTATTGTGGTGAGCAAATTTTATTGCATATATAATATGAAAATTTGCTCTACTTATATTTCTGATATTTTCGGCTAGTATTGTGGTGATCTAATTTTATTGCATATTTAATATGAAAATTTGCTCTACTGATATTTTCGACCAGTATTGCGGAGAGCTAATTTTATTTCATATATAATACGAAAATTTGCTCTACTGATATTTCCGATATTTTCGGCTAGTATTGTGGTGAGCTAATTTTATTGCATATTTAATATGAAAATTTGCTCTACTGATATTTTCAACTAGTATTGTTGTTTGCAAATTACATTACATATATAATAATAAAATTAGGACTACTGATACTTTCGACTAGCATTGTGGTGATATAATTTTATTGCATGCATAATATGAAAATTTGCTCTACGGTATTTACGACTAGTGTCGTGGTAAACCAATTTTACTGCTTACATAATATGAAAATTTGTTCCACTTATATTTTCGACCAGTATTGCGGAGAGCTAATTTTATTTCATATATAATACGAAAATTTGCTCTACTGATATTTCCGATATTTTCGGCTAGGATCGTGGTGAGCTAATTTTATTGCATATTTAATATGAAAATTTGCTCTACTGATATTTTCAACTAGTATTGTTGTTTGCTAATTACATTACATATATAATAATAAAATTAGGACTACTGATACTTTCGACTAGCATTGTGGTGATCTAATTTTATTGCATGTACAACATGAAAATTTGCTCTACGGTATTTTCGACTAGTGTCGTGGTAAACCAATTTTATTGCTTATATAATATGAAAATTTGCTCCACTTATATTTTCGAATAGTATTGTGGACAGCTAACTTTATTGCACATATAATATAAAAATTTGCTCTTCTGATATTTTCGACTAGTATTGTGAAGAGCATATTTTATCGCATATATAAAATAAAAATTTTCTCCACTTATATATTCGGCTAGTATTGTGGACAGCTATTTTTATTGCATATATAATATGAAAATTTGCTCTACGATATTTTCGACCAGTATTGCGGAGAGCTAATTTTATTTCATATATAATACGAAAATTTGCTCTACTGATATTTCCGATATTTTCGGCTAGGATTGTGGTGAGCTGATTTTATTGCATGTTTAATATGAAAATTTGCTCTACTGATATTTTCAACTAGTATTGTTGTTTGCAAATTACATTACATATATAATAATAAAATTAGGACTACTGATACTTTCGACTAGCATTGTGGTGATCTAATTTTATTGCATGCATAATATGAAAATTTGCTCTAAGGTATTTACGACTATTGTCGTGGTATACCAATTTTATTGCTTATATAATATGAAAATTTGCTCCACTTAAATATTTCGACCAGTATTGCGGAGAGCTAATTTTATTTCATATATAATACGAAAATTTGCTCTACTGATATTTCCGATATTTTCGGCTAGGATTGTGGTGAGCTAATTTTATTGCATATTTAATATGAAAATTTGCTCTACTGATATTTTCAACTAGTATTGTTGTTTGCTAATTACATTACACATATAATAATAAAATTAGGACTACTGATACTTTCGACTAGCATTGTGGTGATCTAATTTTATTGCATGCATAACATGAAAATTTGCTCTACGGTATTTTCGACAAGTGAACGTGGTTAACCGATTTTATTGCTTATATAATATGAAAATTTGCTCCACTTATATTTTCGAATAGTATTGTGGACAGCTAACATTATTGCACATATAATATGAAAATTTGGTCTACTGATATGTTCGTCTAGTATAATAGTGAGCCAACTTTGTTGTACATATAATAGGAAAATTTTCTCTACTGCTATTTCTGATATTTTCGGCTAGTCTTGTGGAGAGCCAATTTTATTGCACATATAATATGAAAATTTGCTGTACAGATATTTTTGACAAGTATTGTGGTGAGCTAATTTTATTGCACATATAATATGAAAATTTGTTCTACAGATATTTTCGACTAGTAGTGTGATGAGTTAATATAATTTCGTATATAATATGAAAATTTGCTCTACTGATATTTTCGACCAGTATTGTGGTGAGCTAATGTTATTGCGTATATAATATGAAATTTGCTCTACTGATATTTTGGACTAGTATTGTTGTGAGCTAATTTTATTGCGTATATAATATGAAAATTTGTTCTAGTGAAATTTTCTACCGTTGAAAAATTTTATTGTGTAAAATTTGTTCCATTGATATCTTCGACTAGTATTGTGGTGAGCAAGTTTTATTGCATATATAATATGAAAATTTGTTGTTTTGAAATTTTCTACTGTTAACAAATTTTATTGCATAAAATTTGCTGTATTGATATTTTCGGCTAGTATTGTGGTGAGCTTGTTTTATTGCGTATCTAAAGTGAAAATTAGTTCTATTCGAAATTTTCTACTGTTGACAATTTGTATTGTTTATATTTTGCTCTATTGATATTTTGGCGCGGTATTGTGTTCAGCTAATTTTATTGCACATATAATATGAAAATTTGTTCTACTGATATTCTCGGCTAGTATTCTAGTGAGCTAATTTTATTGCGTATATAATAGGAAAATTTGATCTATTGAAATTTTCTACTGATGACTAATTTTATTGCGTATAATTTGTTCTACAGATATTGATATAAAAGTCGAAAATAACAGTGCAGCATTTTTTCATATTATATATGAAACAAAATTAGCTCACAACAGTACTAGTTGAAAATATAAGTACAGCAAATTTTCATATTTTATACTCAATAAAAATAGCTCACCACAATACTAGTCTAAAATATCAGTAAAGCAAATTTTCGTATTATATACGCAATAAATATAGCTCGCCACAATATTAGACGAAAATATCAGTGTAGGAATTGTTCATATTATATACGCAATAAAACTAGCTCTCCTCAGAATACTAGTCGAAAACATCAGTAAAGAAAATTTTCATATTATATATGCAACATAATTAGCTCACTATAGAACTTGACGAAAATATCAGTAGAGCAAATGTTCATATTATATATGCAATAAAATTAGCTGAACACAATACTAGTCGAAAATATGAGTAGAGCAAATTTTCATATTATATATGCAATAAAATTAGCTCACCGCAATACTAGTCCAAAATATCAGTAGAACAAATTTTCATATTATATACGCAATAAAATTTGCTCTCCGGAATACTAGTCGAAAATATAAGTAGAGAAATTTTCGTATTATATATGCAATAATATTAGTTTACCACGAAACTATCCGAAAATATCAGAAATATCAGAACAGCAAATTTTCATATTAATTACGCAATAAAATTAGCACACGACAATACTACATCAAAATGTAAGTGGAGCAAATTTTCATGTTATACGTGCAATCCAATTAGCTCACGACAAGTCTAGCCGAAAATATCAGAAATATTATTAGAGCAAATTTTCATATTATATATGCAATAAAATTAGCTCACCACAACACTAGACGAATATATCAGTACAGCAAGTTTTCATATTATACATGCAATAAAATTCGATCACCACAATGCTAGACGAAAATATCAGTTGTGCTAACTTTAATATTATATATGTAATGGAATTAGCACACAACAATAATAGTCGAAAATATCAGTAGAGCAAATTTTCATATTAAATATGCAATAAAATTAGCTCTCCACAATACATGTCGAAAATATTAGTAGAGCAAATTTTCATATTTAACGTGGATCAAAATTAGCTCATCACAATACTAGTCGAAAATATCAGAAATATCAGTACAGCAAATTTTCATGTTATATATGCAGTAAAATTAGCTATCCACAATACTACTTCCAAATGTAAGTGGAGCAAATTTTCATGTTATACGTGCAATCCAATTAGCTCACGACATGACTAGTCGAAAATATCAGAAATATTATTAGAGCTAATTTTCATATTAAATATGCAATAAAATTAGCTCACAACCGTACTAGTCGAAAATATCTGTACAGCAAATTTTCGAATTAAATATGCAAAAAATAAGCTCACCCTAGAACTTCACGAAAATATCAGCAGTACAAATTTTCATTTTGTAAATGCAATAAAATTAGATCACCACAATACTAGTAGAAAATATCAGTAGTGCTAATTTTAATATTACATATGTAATGGAATTGGCTCACCGCAATACTAGTCGAAAATATGGGTAGAGAAATTTTCGTATTATATATACAATAAAATTAGCTCAACACAATACTAGACGAATATATCAGTAGAGTAAATTTTCATATTATATACGCAATAAAATTTGCTCTCCAGAGTACTAGTCGAAAATATAAGTAGAGCGAATTTTCAAATAATATATCCAATAAAATTAGCTCTCCACAATACTTGTCGAAAATATTAGTAGATCTAATTTTCATACTATATATGCAATAAAAATAACTATCCTCCATAATAGACGAACAAATCAGTAGAGCAGATTTTCATATTATATATGCAATAAAATTAGTTCAACACAATACTAGACGAATATATCAGTAGAGTAAATTTTCATATTATATATGCAATAAAATTAGCTCTCCACAATACATGTCGAAAATATTAGTAGAGCAAATTTTCATATTTAACGTGGATCAAAATTAGCTCATCACAATACTAGTCGAAAATATCAGAAATATCAGTACAGCAAATTTTCATGTTATATATGCAGTAAAAATAGCTAACCACAATACACGTTGAAAATATGGAAGTGCAAATTTTCGTTTTATATATGCAATAAAAATAACTATCCACAATACTAGACGAACAAATCAGTAGAGCAAATTTTCATATTATATACGCAACAAAATTAGCTCACGACAATACTAGTCGAAAATATAAGTGGAGGAAATTTTAATATTATATATGCAATAAAATTAGCTCACAAAAATACTAGTCGAGAGTATCAGTAGAGCAAATGTTCATATTATGTATTCAATAAAATTAGCTCACAATAGAACTTCACGAAAATATCAGCAGTACAAATTTTCATTTTGTAAATGCAATAAAATTAGATCACCACAATACTAGTCGAAAATATCAGTAGTGCCAATTTTAATATTACATATGTAATGGAATTGGCTCACCGCAGTACTAGTCGAAAATATCAGTAGAGCAAGTTTTCATATGGTATATGGAATGAAATTACCTAACCACAATATTAGTCGAAAATATCAGCGGTGATAATTTTGATATTATATATGTAATGGAATTAACTCACAACAATACAAGTCGAAAATATCTGTAGCGCAAATTTTCGTATTAAATATGCAAAAAGTAAGCTCACCACGATACTATCCGAAAATATCAGAAATATCAGAACAGCAAATTTTCATATTATTTACGCAATAAAATTAGCACACCACAATACTACTTCCAAATGTAAGTGGAGCAAATTTTCATGTTATACGTGCAATCCAATTAGCTCACGACATGACTAGTCGAAAATATCAGAAATATTATTAGAGCAAATTTTCATATTATATATGCAATAAAATTAGCACACCTCAATACTAGGCGAATATATCAGTATAGCAAATTTTCAAACTATCCATGTAATGGAACAATACTAGTCGAAAATATAAGTAGAGAAATTTTCGTATTATATACGCAATAAAATCAGCTCACCTTAATACTAGATGAATATATCAGTAGAGCAAATTTTCGTATTATATATGCAATAAAATAAGCTCTCCACAGTACTAGTCAA
>NW_027471226.1:0-27801 GCF_051020765.1 Lasioglossum baleicum
ACCCGAGACTCTTCGATTCTCGTTCCTTCTCTAAACGAAGCATCGAAAGAAAACACTGAAATATCGCCAACTTAAATACGATGACGCGATAAATTAATTCCTGTCGAGATTTCAATGTCTCCGTGGAGAAAAGGAATATTACCGAGCTTGTCCGTAAGTCGCTTTACGAGATTTTTAATAGCCTTGCGAACGAGAGTTTTATTCGATTACTCGAGCAGCGTAATAAACGACAAACTTTGAAATATCGCGGCCGGTCTTTGATAACCGTTAATTTTAATTTGTTTTCATTAGGCGCGTACGGTAATTTGCTCGGATGATGTGTTAGTAGCGATCAAACACCCGATCATCAACCCAGTTCTCGGAAAAGCCGCCGTAGAGAACAGTATTAGTTCGATATTAATTACCGAGCGTATGGAAAGATGAAATTCATCATGGAAACGCGGGTATACATAAATCTGATCCTCATGTGGCCGAGGTAAACGGACGTTTATCCGAAGAATTTCGTTTCTTCAGACACCGATATAAATTTCCTTCGCGCATTAGTCCGCGATCCCGTAATGTTATACCGTATGGAAGATTTATCTATCTAACATTTCTGTCGAGTACCCGCGCCGTCAGTGGTTGCTGATGCGTAAACGCAGATTTCGTTGAGGTTAGCCTTCTAAGAAAGTTAAAATTCCTTCAGGCGTTCCCTCAGGGTCCAATTATCTCTTCTGCATATTCGCTAATAACAGCTGGCCTGGTTAGCAATGGTCCATTCGGGTTTATTCGCAGTCGAGTCTCTCTCTGCAGCTGCTTCCACGGTTTTTCCTCCTCTTTCCCCGCTTCTTCGGCACGCGCGTTTCCGCTCACCTCGAGGAAGCGAACCGGCACGAAATTTAACCATCTTAACACTAGGTTTATGGGGGTTTTTTGTGGACCTATTTCAACGGACGTCCGTCAGATTTAAGGGTAAAGGAAACCACGTATTTTCTTTAAAAAACAAACGATGGGTTTCATTTGAAAACAATTGCAATATTAACAGATTTAGGGTAAAGAAAATCACATATTTTCTTTATAAAACACACAATGGGTTTAATTTGAAAAGAATCGGAATATTAACAGATTAAGGGTAAAGAAAATCACATATTTTCTTTAAATAACAAACGATGGGTTTA
The DNA here is from genome assembly GCF_051020765.1 of Lasioglossum baleicum. Lineage (NCBI taxonomy): Eukaryota > Metazoa > Arthropoda > Insecta > Hymenoptera > Halictidae > Lasioglossum > Lasioglossum baleicum. The sequence continues at coordinate 1,158 of NW_027471226.1, forward strand.
ATTTGAAAGGAATCGGAATATTAACAGATTAAGGGTAAAGAAAACCACATATTATTTTTTAAAAACAAACGATGGGTTTAATTTGAAAAGAATCGGAATATTAACAGATTAAGGGTAAAGAAAACCACATATTATTTTTTAAAAACAAACGATGGGTTTAATTTGAAAAGAATCGGAATATTAATAGATTAAGGGTAAAGAAAAACATGTATTTAAAATAAAAAAATAAACGATGGGTTTAATTTGAAAAGAATCGGAATATTAACAGATTAAAGGTAAAGAAAACTATATATTTAAAAAAAAAAAACAAAAACAAACGATGGGTTTAATTTGAAAAGAATCGGAATATTAACAGATTAAGGGTAACGAAAACCACGTATTTTCTTTAAAAAACAAACGATGAGGTTAATTTGAAAGCAATAGGAATATTAACAGATTTAGGATAAAGAAAACCATATATTTTTTTTTTGAAAACAAACGATGGGTTTAATTTGAAAAGAATCGGAATATTAGCAGATTTAGGGTAAAGAAAACCACATATTTTCTTTAAAAAACAAACGATGGGTTTCATTTGAAAAGAATCGGAATATTAACAGATTTAGGATAAAGAAAACCATATATTTTTTTTTAAAACACGAACGATGGGTTTAATTTGAAAACAATCGGAATATTAACAGATTTACAGTAACGAAAAGCACGTATTTTTTTTTTAAACAAACGGTGTATTTAATTTGAAAATAATCGCTATATTAACAGACTTAATATAAGTTAATTACACCTTTTAATATCGTATAATTGAAGCAACCATCCGTCAAATTGACGAGTCCAGTAATTCTAGTGTTAAACGCGTTGACTGTCGTGTCACCCGTATTCGGGAGACGCTTATTTGAGTGCTTACAAGGTAGATTGTTAGGTATTTCGAAAGTTATTTCACAAAATATGAGACGATTGAATTGTCATAAACTTGTTTTGAAAAAATTATTTCAATGAAATGTTTTAAAACAGTCCAAACAGAGTTGAGGTTGATCTGGGCGAAAAGTTGTGGTTTTTTTAATATGTGCTCGTGCCTTTGATCGGTCCGTATGGAGTGTTTTATTTTTATAGAAATAGAATTATTTTATAGAAAAGTTTATCTGCAAGTTGTAGACATACGTTGCGTGCCAATCCCGTTTCTCTAATCTCGCCAGCAGACTTTCCCGAGTAAATTTTCATTGACAACGTATATCCTTCGCTCGAGTATAATTTAAATAATTTAATTCCGTATTTATGCGCTTTATTCGGTATATACTGTTTGAAAATGAGTCCTCCGCGCCTTGGAATCAACGATTCGTCGATGACAATGTTTATCCCAGGCGTGAACGTTTCTTGATATTTTTTCTGAAGTTTATCAAAAAGCCGAAGTATTTTTCCAAATCGATTTTCAGGGGCAGTAGACATATTATCAGAAAAATGAATGTTTCTAAATAGTAATTGAAATCTGTTTTGTGACATAATAGTACGAGGTAAAGGAAACTTATATAATGAGCTTTTCGACCAATAATTAGATACAGGGTTTGCTTTTACTGCTGGAAAATCGTGGAGGAAGAATAATAGCTTCCTTCGAACCGATAAGAAAGAGAATCAAAGTCATTCCGATAATGTAGCGCTCGAATTTCAGTCTGAAGAGTCTGTATAGCATCGTGAGTGACCAGACGGAGATTTTCTTACAAAGTAGCGTGGCAGTCTACGTGTTAAACGCGTTCGAATCGATTTTTTCCTGCGAGGAGTACAGGTTTCGTCACTAGTTTTCACACACGAGTTACGAACGTGATCGGTTGTTCGCTTTATTCGGATTATTGTGGCAACCGAATCGAGAGAGGTTTCCAGGCATCCCTCCAGCGTCCAATTATCTCTTCCGCGTGTGCATCCGTGATTACCAGTCTCTAAAGTAGACCAGAGATCCTCCTAACAATAAGTTCCTACGGCTGCTCGCAGATATATTGCCTCCGCTGTTTATCCTTCTCACATTCCGCGTCATCGATCGTTTCGTCCATGAAGATTCCAGTTTAGAACATTTTGTTCTATATATCGTTGCTCTAGCAACGAGAGATACCGCGAAACTTCGCGTATAAATCCTGGTGAATTTTGCGTTAACCCTTTGCGGTACTATATCGAGTATGACTCGACATTGGGAAATTATTTCAAGAGATTAACACTTGAAAATTACAAAGTGTAACAATAGTGTAAATATAACTGATTTTCAATCGAATTTCTTTCTTCCTTTATTTATTTAAATAGCCCTATTCTTTAGTATAAATAAATTCCAAATAATAAATTTAGAAACGTTAAGGGCTACTGGTAACAAAATTGAAATATAATTCGGACCGCAAAGTGTTAAGCAAAGTGTTAACCGTTTGAATGTCACACGCTTTTGCTGTTTCCGTGTCCAAAAGTGCCAAGGAGCGTTTTTTCGCTTGTCTTATTTATTCCCTATCCAAAAATGCCAATCGGCGCCATAGCGATTGTCTTATTCTCCGATTAAAATTGCCAAGGAGCTCTATTGCGCTATTTGCATGCAAACGTTATATTGAAATTAAAATTCGTTCTTTTATCTAATTATTTTATTTTTGTGCCGGTTGTCGACTTTGCAGCTTAGAGCGATAGCAATTTTCGAGCGAAACAAAAGAGTCCCGGAGATTTAAAATACCGTTTTTAGAATTTAAAGAAATAATAATTGCAAATAAATTAAAATATCTATTTTTTTTATTCATTTTAACCTCTTGCCAAACTTTGACGAGTCTGATTCCCTATTTTTTATTCGAAATAAATTCCAAATAATAAATTTAGAAACGTTAAGAGCTACTGGTAACAAAATCGAAATATAATTCAACCGCAAAGGGATAAGACAAAATGTAGTCGCTCTTTTGTTCTAATTCTATATATACGATATACAATATATCAGGATTCTACTCTTCTATTTAAAATTATATGCGTCGAATAAACACGTTTAAATATTAACCCTTTGTGGTCCTATGTCGAGTATGACTCGACATTGGGAAATTGTTCCACGCGATTTACACTTGAAAATTACAAAGTATAACAATAGTGTAAACATAACTGATTTTTAACCAAATTTCTTTCTTCCTTTATTTATTTAAATAGCCCTGTTCTTCAATCGAAATAAATCCCAAATAATAAATTTAGAAACGTCAAGTGCTACTAGTAACAAAATCGAAATAAAATTCAACCGCAAAGAGTCAAACCTCGAATCAATAGAATATCGAATATCAATCTCACCTAATCGAAACGTCTCGCAGTATCTCAATTTATCTCCAAACTCTATTCATCTGTAAGAAGTTCCTTTTAATTTTCTCGGATAACACGGAATATGGGAAAAAATCGTAATCCCAGTTATCCCGCATCTACTAATTAAAATGCAATTTTCTCCTTCTCGCGTAACAAGCTTAGAGGCACAGCAGATTCCGGAGTTAATACTCGTATGCGTGGAATTTTTCCTCGCGGACTTTTACTCTCGGGGATATCGTAAGTCTTTGCTAGTCCTCGTCAGCAATACGTATTCGAAAGAATCGAGCATTTTCACAAGCGAGAGAGAGAGAAAGAGCGTGACTCGCGCGGAACCGCCTCGCTTTATGCAGATTGCGAACGAAGTCAGAGGTTTTAGAGGGAACCCCCGAGCATCCAATTATCTCTTCCGCATGTTCGCTAATAATTGCCAGTCTAGCCCCGGCTAGCGGTGATCCATCGAATTGATTTTCCTCCGAGTTTCTGCAGCTGCTCTCGAGACTCGGCGTGTTCTCTGCCACGGGCCCTGGCCTCTCTCTCTCTCCTTCTCTTCGGCTCCGTTCTCTTCCACTTCGCCCTTTTCTACTTCCTTTCGTCGTTGTTTCTCTGTGCGCGCGACGAAATCGCGACGAACTCTCGAGCACTCTCGAGGGTCAATTAAAATACCGATGACCATCGTCCGGGCAGGATTTACGAGCGTGCTGATCCTCGGCCCTGATCGTTCATCCGACAGTCAGCTGGTGTCGAAGTCCACGGCCGGGAACCTCGTTGCGTTTATCATTTGCATTGCAGCTATGCACCGTGCGGATCTTGTGCGTCCTGAGTAGCACGAGCCAGCCGTTTCCTTTCTTCTTCGTGGCTCAACCCGAGAGCGCCACTTTACCGTGAAGTGCACTCGTGTTGCGTCCGGATCTTCCAGCCCCGAGGAACATGCTTGCTACTCACGAGGCGCAGGCTTGTACAAATATTCCAAACACGAATCCTCTTGCGATCGTGAGGCTTTCCGATCCGCCTCGCCGTTCAACTGTTTCCATTCGCAAAGAGTCGACGAACGGTGAACCTTTGAACGATCACTGGTATCCGCAGATTTCGAGCGCGGTTCCTCTGTAGTATCTACGTATTTCCAAGTAGTTACGGTTTTAATTACTCTTTACGTATTAGGTTGGTGCATATGAAATGTCGGATTTTTAAGCGAATATATAAAACTGCGTATCTTTTTCAAAAACTGTTTATTCGATCAAAATATGCTCCATTTGCTTCGATGCACTTTTCCCAACGAGACTTTAAAGTATAGATGCCTGTGTTAAAAAAATTCTGATCTTTAGAATCAATAAACTCTGATATCGAATTTTCAAACTGTCTTCATTTTCATACTGTTTAGCTCGTAGAAACAGTTCTAAATGTTTAAAAAAATGAAAGTCGGTTGGCGAGAGATCCGGTGAATAGGCTGGGTGCTGCAAAATTTCGTATTTCAATGGCTCTCGATGAAATCGGGATAGTAACGATGAGCATACGTTCAACCGATCCAGCTTATTTCGCTCAGTTAGTTCGTGCGGTACCCACTTATCCATTTTCTTCACCTTGCCAATTTCAGAAAGATGTCGCAATATCGTTGTATGGTCAATTTTCATCCTGGTAGCCTGTTCCCTCGTGGATACAGTTGGATCCGCTTCCACCAATGCCTTCGGATCGTCATTTTTCACAGACGTTTTGGGTCTCCCACGCGGATCATTTTGTAGCGAAAAATCACCGGAACTAAATTTTTCAAACCAACGCTGCACTTTTCGATCGTTAACCGTATTCTCCCAAACGCTTGGTTTATGTTGCGTGCAGCTTTTGCAGCGTTATTACCAAGTTTATACTCGTACAAAAAAATTATACGAATATCGTTTAGATTCATATCGGTAGAAAATTCAAATGAAATAACAAAAGGGAACACTTTCGAGAAAATCTCCTTTGTTGAAACGTGACTCTGGCAATGGACAGTACGACTATAAACGAGGTTATGCCAAAACCAAAAGTATAACGAAAGCAGGAAGACAAACGTTCTTATGTAAAAAAATCCGACATTTCATATGCACCAATTTAATACAATCGACTAGAAAGACTTCTTCTTCTAACTCCTCAAATTTTCAATTTGAAGTTTCAAATCAAATTCATTCCGAAGCTTCGAATGCTTGAGATTGTAAGGCTTTTCGATCCGCTTCGCTGTTTAACCGTTTCCATTCAGAAAGAGTCGAGGAACGGTGAACCTTTGCCTGATCCTCGATTCACCGGAATCCGATTTCGAGTTTGGTTCCTCGATATTTCTAAATAGCTACGTACCTCTTTCGAGCGATACAATCGACTAAAAAGACTTCTTCTTGCAACTCCTCCAATTTTCTAGTCGAAATTTCAAACCAAATTCACATCGAAGGTATCAAACATTCCTCGATAGAATAGATGCAACAATATCTCGTGATTTGTAAGAATAATCCAATAGTATATCCAATAATCCTCTTTTGAACGATACAATTGACTAGAAAGACTTTTTCCTGAAACTCTTCAAATTTTCTATTCGAAATTCCAAATCAAATTCATATCGAAGGTATCAAAATCCTAGATGGAGTAGATACAGGAATATCTTGCAATTTCCAAGAATAATCCAATAGCTACGTATCTCTTTTAAGCGATACAGTCGACTAGAAAGACTTTTCTTCCTCAAATTTTCTACTTAAAATTCCAAACCAAATTGACACCAAAGGTATCAAATATTCCTGGGTGGAGTAGATACAGGAATATCTTGAAATTTCCAGGAATAATCCAATAGCTACGTATCTCTTGCGATCAATACAATCTATTGAAAGACTTTTTCTTGTAACTCCTCAAATTTTCTATTCGAAATTTCTAACCAAATTCATCCTAAGGTATCAAAACGTTCCTGGATAGAGTAACTCCTTAATTTTTCTAGTTGAAATTTCAAACCAAATTCACACCGAAGGAATCAAACATTCCTGTATAGAATAGATACAGGAATACTCGCGATTTTCACGAATAATCCAATAGCTCCGTACCTCTATTGAGCGATACAATCGACTAGGAGGACTTCTTTTTCTAACTCCTCAAATTTTCAATTTGAAATTCCAACCCAAATTCACACCAAAGGTATCAAACGTTTCTAGATAGAGTAATGAAAGATACAGGAATATCTCGCGATCTCCAAAAATAATTCAATAGCTACGTACCTCTTTTGAGTGATACAATCAACTAGAAAAACTTCTTCTTGTAATTCCTCAAATTTTCTATTCGAAACTTCAAACCAAATTCACACCGAAGGTATCAAACATTCCTGTACAGAGTAGCCCCTCAAATTTTCTACTTGAAATTTCAAACCAAATTCACATCGAAGGTATCAAACGTTCCTGAGCAGAATAGATACAGAATATTTCACAATTTCCAAGAATAATCCAATAGTTACATACCTTCTTCTAGCGATACAATCGATTAGAAATACTTCTCCTCGTACCTCCTAAAAATTTTATTCGAAATTCCAAACCAAATTCACTCCAAAGGTATCAAATATTCCTCGATTGAATAGATACAGTAATATCTCGCGATTTTCTCGAATAATCCAATCCTTCCTCTCATTTATCAAAAATTCGCCAAATAATTAGACCAGTCAGCTAATTTCCAACACACTCGAAGCCTCTTAAAACCTCTTCTGCTTGTAAGATTTCAAACGTTCCGAATAAATCACGCTGAAGGGCGAGGTTATCCGTTATTCTCCTCTCAAAGGCTCTAATTTAAGTTTTCTAGGATGCGAAGAGAACTGGTTGTGTGTGCGCAGCGCTTCCTTGGAAGTCACGGCGATATCGAAAATTCGCAGAACCCGATAAAAGCGGCTGTTACGCTCGGCTGGTGGGTTAGTACCGATAGTTGAACCGGTCGCATAATAAATAAACGAAGTCCCTAATGGATCTTAAGCCGGCAACAATGGCTTTGGCTGGCTTCTGGACATGTTTACGAACACACCTAGCATACTCGCGTCTCTCTATGCAGATGCACGCCACGTGTATGCACATATGCCCGTGATGCAGATCTGTAGAACGCACACGCGTGATGCGAACATTTGTGCATCCACGCGGAGAGGACAGATGCACGCATTCAACGCGTACGATCGCGTGCATTAGATACGTGGCACGCGATTTCGCGATGCTGCGCGGATTTCAAAACGAAACATGTAACGGCCCCTGCCCCTTTTTCCTTCCACTTTAAAGCCAATTCCGATTCTCAATGCAATCTGCCTGAGATCTTATTAAAACGCAAACACGTGTACTTTTCTAACTGCGGAGACGGCAATGAGCTATAATTTATCCCGTTTCTTTTGTGCGCGCACTACAAAGACCGCTTCTGGCGAATACACGCTCGCGAGTATGAAAGGGAATTTAAAAGCTGCGTTTCTTTCCGGTTTTTCAGGCTTCGAAATTAGTCGAAACCACGTACCGCGAGATTTCGATACGATCTTATCGTATCAGGTTTGGACACCGTCTTATTAAAATTAACACCGGATGCAAAGTATAAAGCTGCGCGATAATCTCTATGCACTTCGGTCTCGTTATAAACAATTCTCGATCCATTCGTCAATCATAGAAACTCTACTGGTTAATTTCTCTAGTTTTCTTCCACGCGAATTGTAAATCTAGACGTTCGTAAAATTTATAAACCACCGATGCGTCATAAATTAAGTTAAATAAATTAGAAATGAACAGGAAGCGTTCACCAGTAAAAGTAAAACGAATTTATCAGAGGAATGGAAGTTGAGTATGCGATATCACTGATACATTTAAGTGGTACTACGCGCAATTCGAGATGCATTTTCTGGAGAGGAAAGTGTGACATTTTTCTCTAATTTTCTTTTACAAATCTTACAAATCTTACAAATCTAGACGTTCATAAAATTTATAAACCACCGATGCGTCATAAATGAAGATAAATAAATTATAAATGAACAGGAAGCGTTCACCTGTGGAATAAGTAAAAGTAAAACGAATTTATCAGCGGAATGGAAGTTGATTATGCGATATCACTGATACATTTAAGTGACACTATGCGCAATTCGAGATGCATTTTCTCGAGAGGAAAGTGTGACGTTTTTCTCTAGTTTTCTTTTACAAATCTTACAAATCTAGATGTTTGTAAAATTAATAAACCACCGATGCGTCGTAAATGAAGTTAAATAAATTATAAACGAACAGGAAGCGTTCACCAGTAAAAGTAAAACGAATTTATCAGAGGAATGGAAGTTGATTATGCGACATCACTGATACATTTAAGTGGCACTAGGCGCAATTTTAGATGCATTTTCTGGAGAGGAAAGTGTGACGTTTTTCTTTAATTTTCTTTTACAAATCTTACAAACCTAGATGTTTGTAAAATTTATAAACCACCGATGCGTCATAAATGAAGTTAAATAAATTATAAACGAACAGGAAGCGTTCACCTGTGGAATAAGTAAAAGTAAAACGAATTTATCAGCGGAATGGAAGTTGATTATGCGATATCACTGATACATTTAAGTGGCACTAGGCGCAATTTTAGATGCATCTTCTCGAGAGGAAAGTATGACGTTCTTCTCTAATTTTCTTTTACAAATCTTACAAATCTAGATGTTTGTAAAATTCATAAACCACCGATGCGTCATAAATTAAGTTAAATAAATTAGAAATGAACAGGAAGCGTTCACCAGTAAAAGTAAAACGAATTTATCAAAGGAATAGAAGTTGATTATGCGATATCACTGATACATTTAAGTGGCACTACGCTCAATTTTAGATCCATCTTCTCGAGAGGAAAGTATGACGTTTTTCTCTAGTTTTCTTTTACAAATCTAGACGTTCATAAAATTTATAAACCACCGATGCGTCATAAATGAAGTTAAATAAATTATAAACGAACAGGAAGCGTTCACCGGTGGAATAAGTAAAAGAAAAACGAATTTATCAGCGGAATGGAAGTTGATTATGCGATATCACTGATACATTTAAGTGGCACTAGGCGCAATTTTAGATGCATTTGCTGGAGAGGAAAGTATGACGTTTTAACGGAGGACTGGAGAGTAGGCTGTTCGATAAGACACTCGTAAAATCGCAACACAGAAGTCACATTTACGCGTGATTTACGCTAGGAGGGATGAAGGAACGCGCATTAGAAGATTGCTCCCGGTGGGCAGGAAGAAAAACGCGCTCTTCCCATTCTCGGCAGACGAACCACAAGGGTATCGCATTCATTACCCCTTATCTATCCTCCTTGCCAGCTACCATGGGCACCACCTCCCGTTCTTCCTGCAACACGTTCCACTCGAACGAAGATTTTCGTGCCTCTCGTGCTCGATACAACGCTCCCGACCATGCATATCGCGCTGCGATAATTTTCACCGGCCCTACACGCTTTTGGTATTAATATTCGCGAAGTACGTGTTCCGATTATGCGAGACAACGATAGCGGGCTGATTGAACTTTAGCAGTTTTTATTATATATTAGATCGTCTCGTAAGTTCGTTCCCAGGTGATATTTACATTCTTCGTCGCGTTTTATAAACTATATCGATGACTAACGTGTTTGTCAACGAAATAGGAAGAAGTCGTAGAACAAAAGGGCGATTAAATTTTTTCTTAATATTTAAAGGTTTATTCGATGTATAATTTTAAATGGTAAAAGTAAAAACCGGCATGAGTTTATGGGACGACTTAATAGTAAGAATTTCATTCGATCTTTAATACCGTGACACTTCGATTAATCGAGATTCGATTTTATGATTTTTTCGATATTCTAGCTTCTTCGCGTTAACACTAGGTTTACGGGACCCCGTGAATAGTGAATTGCTCGAGTTATACAATATCGATAGATTTAATTAACTTGTATTAAGTTTGTTAATATTGCAATTGTTTTTAAATTAAACTCATCGCTTTTTTTTAACCCTTTGAGGTTCGAATTATATTAGGGGGTCCCATAAATTCGTGCCGGTTTTTACTTTTACCATTTATTAGGTCGTCCCATAAGTTCGTTCCGCGGTGATATTTACATTCTTCGTCGCGTTTTATGAACTATATCGATGATTAACGTCGTTGTCAACGAAATAGGAAGAACAAAATTTTTTCTTAATATTTAAAGGTTTATTCGATGTGTAATTTTAAATGGTAAAAGTAAAGACTGGCACGAATTTATAGGGCGACTTAATATCTTAATATCTTCTAACAAGGGTACTCTGGTATTTTGTGCAAACTTTGTCCTCGATCCTCCTTGTTAACACTTTGTGGTCCGAATTATATTTCATTTTGTAACCAGTAGCCCTTAACGTTTGTAAATTTATTATTTGGTATTTATTTCAACCAAGAAGTAGGGCTATTTAAATAAATAAAGGAAGAAATAAATTTGATTAAAAATTAGTTATATTTATACTGATCGTGCTATTCACGAAAGTGACTATAGTGTTGCACTGTCCAAATTGATGCTATCCACGAAAGTTACTATAGTGTTGTGCCGTCCAAATAGGTATTATCCACGAAAATCACTATAGTGTCTTTCTGTCCATAGTGGTATTATCCTCGAAAATTACTATAGTGTCGTACTGTCTAAATTGGAATTATGCAAGAAAATCACTATAGTGTCGTATCGTCCAAATTGGTATTATCCACGAAAATCACTCTAGTGTCGTACCGTCCAAATAGGTATTATCCACGAATGTTACTATAGTGTTGTACCGTCCAAATAGGTATTATCCACGAATGTTACTATACTATCTTACTGTCCAAATTCCTATTATCCCCGAAAATTACTTTAGTGTCGTACCGTTCAAATTTGTATTATCCACGAAAAATATTATAGTGTCGTATCGTCCAAATTTGTATTATCCCCGAAAATTACTTTAGTGTCGTACTGTCCAAATTGGTATTATCTACGAGAATTACTTTAGTGTCGTACTGTCCAAATTGGTATTTTCTACGAAAACCACTATAGTGCCTTACTGTCCAAATTCGTATTATCCCCGAAAATTATTTTAGCGTTGTACCGTCCAAATTGGTGCTATCCACGAAAATCACTGTAGTATCGTACCGTCCAAATTGATATTATCCACAAAAGTTATTATAGTGTCGTACCGTCCAAATTGTTATTACCATAAAAATCACTATAGAGTCTTACTGTCCAAATTGGTATTATCCACGAAAGTCACTATAGTGTCGTACCGTCGAAATTGATGATATCCAAAAAAATTTCTATTTCGTCGTATCATTCAAATTGGTGCTATCCATGAAAGTTACTATACTCTCGTATCGTCCAAATTGATGTTATATACGAATGTTACTATAGTGTTGTACCGTCCAAATAGATATTATCAACAAAAGTTATTATAGTGTCGTACTATCCAAATAGGTATTATTCACGAAAGTCACTATAGTGTCTTACTGTCGAAATTCGTATTATCTCCGAAAATCACTTTAGTGTCATACCGTTCAAATTGCTGCTATCCACGAAAATCACTATACTGTCGTACCGACCAAATTGGTATTATCTTCAAAAGTTATTATAGTGTCGTACTGTGAAAATTGTTATTACCACAAAAATCACTATAGAGTCTTACTGTCCAAATTGGTATTATCCACGAAAATAACTGAAATATCGTACCGTCCAAATTGGTATTATCCACGAAAGTTACTATAGTGTCGAACCGTCCAAATTGGTATTATCCACGAAAATCACTATAGTGTCGTACCGTCGAAATTGATGATATCCAAAAAAATTTCTATTTCGTCGTATCATTCAAATTGGTGCTATCCATGAAAGTTACTATACTCTCGTATCGTCCAAATTAATGCTATACACGAATATTACTATAGTGTTGTACCGTCCAAATAGGTATTATCCACAAAAGTTATTATAGTGTCGTACTATCCAAATAGGTATTATTCACGAAAGTCACTATACTAACACCTGATGCCAAAAAGTATAACTAGTCTAAAATTCAGACTCGTTTCAGAAATCACTGGTTCCGATCGACGAATACACCCTGCAATTCATATTCAGTTAAACCCTGACTGCTTCTTTTCCATCTGCAACTGCAAATTAAACCCCGAAGATGCCCTGTCGGAGATACTATTGGCGTCACGAAATTATGTTGGCTGGATTGAAGCTACCTGTAGGAAAAAGAAGGAGGCAGAGATGCGGCCGGTGGAGAGCGAGATAAGCAAGCCTATCTGCATGCTCCATGCGGTGTATGGAGTTACGAGCGAGTTAGCAGCCGATATGAATGTACGCTGTCTAATAAGGACAGCAGTCTGATTGCGAGGCTGCCTTTGCCGCGATACCGCCAACTTGCATTAGCCATTTTTCTACTCGCTAGCTAGAAAAGTGATTCTCTTTTAATCGGTTCAGCAAGTTCTCGATTTGGACCAAGCGTTCGTCAAGGTTACGAAATATCCTGTTCCTTCTTATTGCGGTTATTAATATTCCATTAAGAGACCGTCCTGTCCCATCGCGTAGAACCGTCATATTTATTTCTTGGAAATTTCTCTCCGTTTTGCCTTTCTTCTTCCGTGCTTGCTTTCGCGTGCTTGTTACAGCTATCCGCTGCATATCAGATTAGCTGAATTTATCGGGGTAGGTAGTTTACTTTATCTCGGGATCAACTACTTGGTTGTCTTCTTTTTCTTCCTGTTTTCTTTACCGCTAATAATCTGGAGTATTGTTAGCGAGTTATTCCGGTTGGTAGAAATGTAGATAAATTGTTTTTTTTAATGGGATATAAGAAGCTTTCGTTTATTTGGTTTTGGAAAGATTTTATACGCGTTGTTTTTGAAGGATGGAGAAGAATATTTCGTTTATTGAGTAATCGGAAAGTGAGTGAAATATTTCGATTATATTTCTTTTGTTTCGGTTTTAACGGATGGAGGAGAATATTTTGTTTAACGGGTAATTGAAATATTTCATTTGTTTCGGTTTTAACGGATGGAGGAGAATATTTTGTTTAACGGGTAATTGAAATATTTCATTTGTTTCGTTTTTAACGAATGGTGAAGAATCTTTCGTTTATCAAGTAATTGGAATATTTCATTCGCTTCGTTTTTAACGTATGGAGATGAATTTTTCGTTTATCGGGTAATCGAGATATTTAATTTTCTCCATTTTTAACGGATGGTGAAGAATCTTTTGTTTATCAGGTAATTGAAATATTTCATTCGCTTTGTTTTGAACGCATATAGAAGAATCTTTCGTTTATCGGGTAATCGAAATATATAATTTTCTCCATTTTTAACGCGTGGAGAAGAATTATTCGTTTATCTGGTACTGAAATATTTAATTTTCTCCGTTTTCAACTCATGGAGAATAATCTTTCGTTTATTGGGTAATTGAAATATTTCATTCGCTTTGTTTTGAACGCATAAAGAAGAATCTTTCGTTTATCGGGTAATCGAAATATATAATCTTCTCCATTTTTAACGCGTGGAGAAGAATTTTTCGTTTATCGGGTACAGAAATATTTAATTTTCTCCGTTTTTAACTTATGGAGAAGAATTTTTCGTTTATCGGGTAATCGAGATATTTAATTTTCTCCATTTTTAACGGATGGTGAAGAATCTTTCGTTTATCACGTAATTGAAATATTTCATTCGCTTTGTTTTGAACGCATAGAGAAGAATCTTTCGTTTATCGGGTAATCGAAATATTTAATTTTCTCCATTTTTAACGCATGGAGAAGAATTTTTCGTTTATCGGGTACTGAAATATTTAATTTTCTCCGTTTTTAACTTATGGAGAAGAATCTTCCGTTTATCAGATAATCGAAGTGTTTAATTTTCTCTGTTTTTTAACGCATGGAGAAGAATCTTTCGTTTATCGGGTAATCGAAAAGTGAATTAAATATTTCGATTATATTTCATTTGTTTAGTTTTTAACGGATGGAGAAGAATATTTCGTTTATTGGGTAATGAAATATTTAATTTTCTCCGTTTCTAACACATGGAGAAGAATCTTTCGTTTATCGGGTAATGAAATATTTCATTCGCTTCATTTAAACGGATGCAGAAGAATCTTCCGTTTATCAGGTAATTAAAATATTTCATTCGCTTCATTTTCAATGCATTTAAAAGAATTTTTCGTTTATCGGATAATACAAATATTTCATTCGCTCCGTTTTTAACGCACGGAGAAGAATTTTTCGTTTATCCGGTAATGAAATATTTAATTTTCTCCATTTTTAACGGATGCAGATGAATCTTTCGTTTATCGGGTAATGAAATATTTAATTTTCTCCATTTTTAAGTCATGCAGAAGAATCTTTCGTTTATCGGGTAATGAAATATTTAATTTTCTCCATTTTTAACGGATGCAGAAGAATCTTTCGTTTATCGGATAATCGAAATATTTAATCCGCTCCGTTTTTAACGGATGAAGAAGAATCTTTCGTTTATCAAGTAACTGAAATTTTGTATTCCCTCCGTTTTTAATAGATGACGAAGAATATAGGAGAATTTGCAAATGATCGTTTTTAGTCTCTATCACTTAATCTATCTATCATTTAAAATTTCCTGTTCCGTATTTCGCCATGTTTTCAGTTTGCAGAGATTTAGACTTCAGCTACTTAGACTCGGTAATTTCCCCATTCAGAGATTTAAACTTCTGCTATTTACACTCGGTATTTTCTCCTCGTTCCAACCGCTCGATTGACTCTACATTTTATACGACAAACACAAAACCTCTTGGCTCGAGCGTCGTTAGTAGATTGCACCTTTTAAGCGCGTCTTCACGCTTGTTCGATAGCCTTTGCTTTACACCGTCGCTTTTTCCGCGTTTCTTATCAGAAAACCGAAGGGAATCGAACGAGCTGCAGATACAGCTAATAAACAGAAGTGGCTGTTACAAAACAGAAGTGTAAACGCGTTTGCAGCTGTCGCGGTCCCAGCGGACTGCGAATTTCAAGCGAAGAAATCGCGCGGATTATACTCGTCGCGATACTTTGCACGTCTTCTTCCCGTGCCCTTGGGAGTAAAGTTATTTTTCACGGGAACCCATGAAAGGATCCGCTGGCTGCGTGAAGTCAACCTTCTTCCCTCGGGTTTTCTTCTGTAATTCAAGATCGTTATACGAGTCTAAAACGAGAAAAGAGTACCATCGAGTCCCGATAGAGGTACATCAGCTGTTACTCAAACACGTGCTTTTTTCATTCATCGATTCGTCGATTCAATCGAAGCCTGAAGTTCAGAAGTTTTTTTAAAGTAGCCTATCTCTTAAATAGATATTTACATTTGCCAATCCATCGAATTTTCACAATTTATTCTTTATTTTAACCTGATTCTATGGAGTTGGTCAGAAAGTAACGTCAGAAGTTTTAGCATATCGACAATTTCTATGATAAATAATTCTAATTAGGAACGTTGCTTTTTATTAAAAGAAAGGATACAATTTACTACAATAATTTGATTTCATTTATCGATGGATTTAATATAACGTTAAAGGAAGATTTCTGCTTTACGAGTAAAAGAACGTTTCATCATTTAACCCTTTTACTACTGTGGGCGCTCAGAAACTTTGCGTTTGTGATACTGAGAACGCTCTACTGAGTAGTCAAAGGGTTAAAGGGATAAAAAATCTCGATAAGAAAGTTAGAAGACTATTTGATTTCTTGTGCTTTATCGAAAATATTTTTTCTATATTAAAAATGACAAGTAGGATTATGAAACCATATGAAAAAATATTTTCACTGTTTTTTATATAATATACTTCTCAGTATCACAAAAGCTAAATTTCTAAACTCCTATAGACGCCCACAGCAGTTAAAGGGTTAAAAGGATAAAATAATCTTTATAAGAAAGTTAGAGACTATTTGATTTCTTGTGCTTTATCGAAAATACTTTTTCTATATCAAAAATGACAAGTAGGATTATGAAACCATATGAAAAAATATTTTCACTGTTTTTTATATAATATACTTCTCAATATCACAAAAGCTAAATTTCTAAGCTCCTATAGACGCCCACAGTAGTCAAAGGGTTAAAAGGATAAAATAATCTTTATAAGAAAGTTAGAGACTATTTGATTTTTTGTGCTTTATCGAAAATACTTTTTCTACATCAAAAATGACAAGTAGGATTATGAAACCATATGAAAAAATATTTTAACTTTTTTCTATAGAATATAATTCCTATATAATATACCTCTCAGTATCACAAAAGCTAAATTTCTGAGCTCCAATAGACGCCCGCAGTAGTCAAAGGGTTAAAAAGGATAAAAAATTTTTTATAAGAAAGTTATTTTAATCTTTTTAAGAAATATTTCTTGTGCTTTATCGGAAATATGTTTTCTATATCAAAAAAAGACAAGTAGGATTGGGAAACCATATGAAAAAATATTTCAACTTTTTATTTATATAATATACCTTCGAACTTAAATTATATATCATAAATTCGTAATCACATTTTTTGGAAAAGTTCGCCGTAGCGAAAGGGCTAACCCTTTGTACTCGAGAGGAGAATCTCAGTCGCCATTTAATCAGATTCTAAAGATCGATATTAAATAATATATGAAATTTAAAGTTACTCAACGATACGTGGGATATCGAAATAAAATAATTCTATGTCTTAATTTCCATATGATTTCTTATTTACTATTCTAAAAATCTCTTCGACGTTATAGGATGAAGTTTTCGAATTACTATTTTTTTCTAATGAAAAGATCCTCGAGTGCAAAGGATTAATATCGCAAAAACTAAGAAGTTAGGCATCGTAAAAGAACTTTGGTTTCAGGATGAAGTAACTCATTAATTTCTCTACTAGAAACTCGGTTTTATCGAATAGGATTTTCAAAAGAGCTGCTTACTTGCTAATTTAACCCTTTGCAGACGAGAAACGAAGGTAACGATACATTCGGTGTATACCAAACAATTAAAAATAACAAATCGAGGGAAATTAAATTAAAAAATATGTACGACATTAACGATAACGTTAAAATAATTTTTCGCTATATTCCATGCAACTTTCAGTCTAAAAAATTAAAAAATTTACACGTATATTATAACATTCGTCCCCAAATGGTTAACACGTTGCTGCAAATAACAGTTATAATCATCGTGCACATTTTAATCGATAAAACAAACAACAAAGTTAGTACAAATTGTAAAAATGACATAATGACCAAATGACGATTACAGCCATTTAGATCTTTTTTTGAAAAACTGCAACCAAATGTGATAATTTTCACTTCCAAATATGCAACTTACACTCGATTTCATCCGGCAGTTATAAACAATTGAAAAAAGAATATGTTTCTAAGCACGATCGTCGAATTAAAAGCGTGCGGCAATGTGTTAACACATTGTTGACCGGTGACGAGTTAACTCGTGTTTTTATGGCCAAACGTTGCTGATAGGCCACGAATAAACTCGCAATGCGCTTTTTTTTCGCATCGCCGTTGTTTTCTCTGTTGGCGATCATACAGCGCAATTGTTGGTCAGCATAACTCAAGCTGTGTCTCACACTTATAAAACTCCAAGTTGCGTCCTTCGTTGTAAAAAAATTTAACAATTAAAAAAACTTAAAAAGAAAAACGATGGGGGAACGTAACAATGAAGAATCTTTCAACGAATTATACGCATTCCAAAGAATGCAGCATTTCTCGAATTTCTAAAACAGCTCCTTATAATGACACACCCTTCGGGCTTTCCGGGCAACTCAGAGACCACGTCTTAGAAAAAGTAGTCACTGCCGGAAAAGCAAATCCGACTAGAGCGTGTAGAGTACGCTCTTCAAAGGGAAAACGAAGCGAAACTAGATATATTTGTAAAAGCTGTTGCGTACCGTTACACGTAGGTGATTGTTATACCGCTTTTCATACGAAAAAGAAATATTAAAGGTTGAATAATAAATAAAATTTATTATAGTTTATTTATATCGTTTTACTTCCACATCCAATTGCCAAATAATAGCCGGTGACACGAGATAGATTTTCAGTAAAATCGCCGGTCAACGATGTGTTAAAATTTCCGAATCGTGACGAAGCAGAATTTTCGATTTAACGAATTTCGCAACTGATCGATCGACATACCTCGAACGTAATTAGCTAACGTAATAAGTGATTACTCGAAGGTAGCAAACGTTGTAACCTTGTCGTAACGAACGAACGTCACCTTGCTTTATCCTTCGAGGAAGGGATTTTTTCGAAAGGTCTGCAATCTCATTGTCACGGGACTGGCAGCAATCTTACGGAACACAATTGCCAAATAATAACCGGTGATACGGGATAGATTTTCAGTTAAATCGCCGGTCAACGATGTGTTAACTAGTCGTTCGTGGAAGTTTGCATGGAACGTTCGGGGAAAGTGTCGGATTTTTGTAATTGGCTATTTAGCCAGCTCCTGTTCGACGCTCGCGTGGTTGATCGCGTAACGTATGTTCGCAGGCGTGCAACTGCCTAGGCACACTTGGCGTGTAATGAACGATGACACGTTAAATTAGAAGTTACTGCAGCATTGTTCGCCACGCGAAAGTATGCAACATACGCGAAACTGTTGTTCGTGCGCCGTTAAGCTGTGCGAGAAGAAACGAGGAATACGAAAGGAAAGAAATTCGATTTACTTCCGCGATGGCGGAGGCTAATTCGCGTGTACCGTGGGCCGTGTATTTATATTCCGAATATCATCGAGTATAATTGCAAATGCAAGCATCATCCGTAGAATTATTTATCGATATCCAATTGCAAACTCTCAGTTTGCATCGCTTTCCAAAGTTCTACCAGAAAGTTCTGTTCGTTTTTAGAATCAAGCAAAAGAATAAATTTCTCATACTTTGAATAAACTTTATCGAATAATATAATTTCTATTATTATTTATGATTTTTTGCGTGATGGTAATTTGTATATCAGATTTTTATAAAATGTTTTATCTGTAGAGGCTAAAAATTGAATCAGTGCTTGTCTGATATTTTCGTCGTTTTTGAACTGTTTGCCGTGAAAAAAATTTTGTGAGGACAGAAACAAGAGATAATCGGAAGGTGCTAAGTCCAGGAAGTATGGTAAATTGCAACAAAATTGTTGCGATTTAATTTAATGCAATAAATGCAAATAATGCAAATAAATTTAATGCAATTAATACATCACGGATATAGTCGTGATGACACAAAATTTTGCCATATCTCCATGACGGATATAGCCGTCAAACACAGAGAAAGTTATTTATAATTTTCATTAGTTTTTTTTATTACGTGTTCACCTCTAAACGTTTTAAACTTTACGAATATAATTTAGTTTTCGCTAAAATTACAATTTAAATATTAAATTGTAACAAAATTTTACGCATGATGGATACAGTCGTCATGACACAAAATTTTTCCATATCTCCATGACGGATATAGTCGTCAAACACACTTAACTGGTAAAAAGGCGACTGAGACTCGCCCCTCGAGTGCAAAGGGTTGAACAACGAATGGCGGATCGTTGGTGATCGTACGAGTGTTAACACGTTGATCACTCGTATTCGTGTGACGCTTATTTGAGTGCTTACAAGGTAGATTGTTAGGTTTTTCGAAAGTTATTTCACAAAATATGAGACGATTGAATTGTCATAAACTTTTTTTGAAAAAATTATTTCAAAGGAATGTTTTAAAACAGTCCAAACAGAGTTGAGGTTGATCAGGGCAATCTGGGCGAAAAGTTGTGGTTTTTTAAATATGTGCTCGTGCCATTGATCGGTCCGTATGGAGTGTTTTATTTTTATAGAAATAGAATTATTTTATAGAAAAGTTTATCTGCAAGTTGTAGACATACGTTGCGTGCCAATCCCGTTTCTCTAATCCCGCCAGCAGACTTTCCCGAGTAAATTTTCATTGACCACGTATATCCTTCGCTCGAGTATAATTTAAATAATTTAATTCCGTATTTATGCGCTTTATTCGGTATATACTGTTTGAAAATGAGTCCTCCGCGCCATGGAATCAACGATTCGTCGATGACAATGTTTATCCCAGGCGTGAACGTTTCTTGATATTTTTTCTGAAGTTTATCAAAAAGCTGAAGTATTTTTCCAAATCGATTTTCAGGAGCAGTAGACATATTATCAGCAAAATGAAAGTTTCTAAATAGTAATTGAAATCTGTTTTGTGACATAATAGTACGAGGTAAAGGAAACTTATATAATGGGCTTTTCGACCAATAATTAGATACAAGGTTTGCTTTTACTGCTGGAAAATCGTGGAGGAAGAATAATAGCTTCCTTCGAACCGATGAGGAAGAGAATCAAAGTCATTCCGATAATGTAGCGCTCGAATTTCAGTCTGAATAGTACGTTGTATAGCATCGTACGTGGCCTGACGGAGATTTTCTTACAAAGTAGCGTGGCAGTCTACGTGTTAAACGCGTTCGAATCGATTTTATCCCGCGAGGAGTACAGGTTTCGTTACTAGTTTTCACACACGAGCTACGAACATGATCGGTTGTTCGCTTTATTCGGATTATTGTGGCAACCGAATCGAGAGGTTTTCAGGCATCCCTCCAGCGTCCAATTATCTCTTCCGCGTGTGCATCCGTGATTACCAGTCTCTAAAGTAGACCAGAGATCCTTCTAACAATAAGTTCCTACGGCTGATAATACTAACAAAAATGATCTTCGTTTTAGCTGATCTGCGACGTCAATGTATATACATTTTTAGCGATTAAAAGAAATCGCCAAATATACGTCACATGAATATACGCATACTAGTTGAAACTGATTGTAGCCTGAGCAGACAGAACTTTCTGGTAGACTTAATATTTCGAAAGTCCGAGGATACTCGACTTCCTTTTCCAGTTATTCAACAGGCTAGTATCGAATGGAAAATTTCTCACAGGAAAGTTGCAGTTTCGACTAACGAACGATCGAGTATGGACCTCGATCGACCTCTGGAACACCATTAGATGAGAAAAGTGGCACGAAGGACGCGTAAATTGTATGCCGAACGGCTGAAAAGTTTCCTCGGCTGTTAACGATTAACCGTCTATAGAAATCTGGGTGTAGTTTTACGCAACGAATGATCGTTTTACAATAGATAACCTCGAGGATACTTTTAATAGGTTTCGAGGCTAGAGGTGGAGCCGCGAACGGTAATTCGCCGGTTTTCCTCGTTGTTGATTCATTGTGACAGTAAAGTTCAAGTAATAATAACGCACAGAGGGCCGGCCAAGTCGATTCCCGACGTTTCAAATTGTTTTCCCGTGTTTTATAGCGAGCTGCGCCTCTGAATAGATCTCCGCGATATTTTCCAGATGATATACTGCCCGCGCTATAGTAAATAACAGCCGAAGGATAAAAAAGGCATTAAAAGCGAATTTTTCCGAGCCATTTTCTGCTCCATTTTCTTTATTGCGATCGTTAAAATAATCTTTTTTACTCCGTGTGCCGCTCTCGCGTAACCTCGTGATTATTTTCATCTAGGACAGTAAGTGTTTCCGCTGCTCGTTCTTCTTTAAGAAGCTTCGAAAACGCGTAGAAAGAAAACAGCAACGTCAGTTGCAAGATAAATATATACAGATGTAATCGTGGTTCTGTCTTAACGAGACTCGACGTTAATTTCGCTAAAAGCAGATAGAAGTTTGTAGAAACGGGGAAAAATAAAGAAACTGAGGAGACAGATCGTTTGGATCAGTCTTGGACGATACGATTCTAAAATGATTCAATTAGGTCGTCCTATAAGTTCGTTCCACGGTGATATTTACATTCTTCGTCGCGTTTTATAAACTATATCGATGATTAACGTGTTTGTCAACGAAATAGGAAGAAGTCGTAGAACAAAAGGGCGACTAAATTTTTGCTTAATATTCAAAGGTTTATTCGACGTATAATTTTAAATGGTAAAAGTAAAAACCAGCACGAATTTATGGAACGACCTAATAGTAAAAATTTCATTCGATCTTTAATACCGTGACACTTCGATTAATCGAGATTCGATTTTATGATTTTTTCGATATTCTAGCTTTCTTCGCGTTAACACTAGGTTTACTGGACCCGTCAATAGTGAATTGCTCGAATTATACAATATCGATAGATTTAATTAACTTATATTAAGTTTGTTAATATTGCAATTGTTTTTAAATTAAACTCATCGCTTTTTTTTAACCCTTTGCGGTGCGAATTATATAAGGTCGTCCCATAAATTCGTGCCGGTTTTTACTTTTACCATTTATTAGGTCGTCCCATAAGTTCGTTCCGCGGTGATATTTACATTCTTCGTCGCATTTTATAAACTATATCGATGATTAACGTCTTTGTCAACGAAATAGGAAGAAGTCGTAGAACAAAAAGGCGA
The DNA here is from genome assembly GCF_051020765.1 of Lasioglossum baleicum. Lineage (NCBI taxonomy): Eukaryota > Metazoa > Arthropoda > Insecta > Hymenoptera > Halictidae > Lasioglossum > Lasioglossum baleicum. The sequence continues at coordinate 23,741 of NW_027471226.1, forward strand.
CTAAATTTTTTCTTAATATTTAAAGGTTTATTCGACGTATAATTTTAAATGGTAAAAGCAAAAACCGGTATGAATTTCTGGGACGATCTAATATTTAGCTACCGCAGAAGCTGAAAGACTTCGGTCATCTTTTCCTCGATTGTTCCTCGAAGGATCGGTTGCACGCTCTTTCAGTGCAAACACCTAATCGAAATAACGAAGAAACATCCATTTTAACCGGTTGAATGCCACGCATTTTCGCTGTTTTCCCGATCAAACATTCCAAAAATCGCTTTTTCGCTATTTTCTGCTCTTATTTCAATAACACTTTCATCCATATGTTAGATTAACACGTTAAATGCTACGCGAATTTTACAGGGATTGTCTGTGGCGCCACGATCAATTTTTATTTCAAATTTTCAATTTAATTTCTTTAATTTTATTTAATTTTTTTAATTTCATTATTTTAATTTAATTTCTTAACTTAATTTAAATTGTATTAATCTTATTATGCGATACATGTGATGATGAGATATTATCTTCGATACATAAGTTTCAGTGTATAACCATGATTGATATATTAATTGCGACAGGGGCCACTGGTGACCTTCGTGAAGTGCGATTAAATTATAAGTATTGTCATTTGTTTAAATTATGTATATTTCTATTAATCTGGGCGCGCCGGTCACCGATGGATCCCATGGAGTTACTGAAAAGTTGAGTGCCGGTCACCGGTGAACCCCGTGGCATTCAACGTGTTAAAATTGAAATTCGTTCTTTTATCAACTGTTTCAATATTCCATTTTTATCTAAAACGGAATGATAGCCGAAAACTCGGCTTCGCAGCCTAGAAACTGACATTTTCCGAATAGAATAGAAGAAAAATCGATCTTTGGACAATCAAACGGTTAAAACTTTGACTTCCATGGTGGTCACATATGACCGGCAACGATTTCTCCAATGACTATTTTGTTTCCTGTACAATATTACTTATTCTGTTAAAAAAATATATTGGAAATTTAAAGTATATACTTTGCAATAAACGGTCTATATAAAGCTATGATGAAAAGATGACTTTTTCAATGTGCAATTACGTTTTGAAATTTTTTGTTGTTGTCACTTATACCTTTTTTATTTACGTAATTTTCAACGAATATAGAAAAACTAGCGCCACTGTTTTATTCTCTATTTTGTCCTTGATGCAATGCTTTTTGAATTATGTAACTATTGCTTTTCGTTTGGTTTTTATAATCCTTTTTCAAAATGCCACGATGGTCATGGGTGACCGGAGCCTTTCAACTTTTCACAATCGTAAAAACTAAATGAAAATCGTGAGTTAGCGTATTTGAATATGACCGATGTATAGAAGATACATTGAAATAAAATGTGCCCTATCGAACGATTAAAATTTTTTATTAGAGCAATAAAGAATAACAAAATGTTAGAATAAATCTTGCATCTAACGGTGCACTTTGTTAAAGCGCTCCAAACATAAATGCGGCGCACCGATACAATCCGGACAATAAGTGGTCACCTTCTTGGTCTTATTTTTAGCAATTTTTCACCCAAATAGTTTGGAATTTTTTTTCTAACATTCCCTGCAAAATTTTCGTTCCAGGTACGCTCGTCCTTCTTTTTTTTTGCAATTCGTGCCGTAATCTTCGTCGAACCGATACTAAGGCGTCACGGTGGTCACCGGTGACCACCAGTAAGAGAAACGCTCCATTTGATAAAAATATAGCCTTCTAACATCGATTCGTTATTATTTTGCCATTATATGCTTCGAATAATAAAAATAATGCGTCCTGGGCAAAACATATGATTTCGGCGTGGCAGTCAAAGGATTAAACCGTTTCGCACGAAGTAACAGGAACCATACGTTAGTACTCTCGATTATCAGTGGAGTATTTGGAATTTTCACGCATTCGGTATGATTCGAAGTCGAATTCTTTCTCCGTACGGAATTGCTTTTGCAGTCACCGAGGCTGTCCGCGTTAATAGCAGCTTGTTACACGAACCGCGGCTGCGCGAAACGGCGCAGTAAATCTGCTGATCAAACGTCTAAATAAACCGCGATAGATCGTAAAACGTAATAACCGGCGAGGGCCAGGGATTAATTTTCTCCATGGCGGATGATTTGCGCCGGCTGGCACGTTAAAGAAGACACGCTTCTTGCTCGCGAGCTCGTCCGGCTCGGCCGGATTTTTAATTATTAGCTGGCAAAGCGTGTTACGCGCTTAGATGCCTCCGCGACACGGTTCGCTGTCGCGAGCGTTTCTGCTCCGCTGCTACCGAGCCGTAACATGATTTCCAGTAAATTACATGTCAAGTCGTTCGACTTTTGTGCGCTGCTGCACGGCAAACCTTGCGTCGATTCGCCGGCCTCGCACTCGGTACCGTTCCAATCGGCTCGCCGTGAAAAAACCGTGAAATTTCCTACCTTCCTATAACGCGGATAGGCGTTAATGCTCGGACGCGTGTAGAAAGTTGTAAATACGCTGGCTTTTTACGGCCCCGCCTCTGTATCTTCTTCTGATATTTACCGTAGGAAGTATGCGTCGTTCCGAGGCTCTCTCGTGCACAACGAGAGGCAGTTTTACACGCGTCGATATTATTTTCCTTTCTTTTAGCGTCGCGCCTTGATTCTTCCTGTCATTCAAAAAAGAAAGAGGTTATCTATGTCAAAAATGAAATGTGGGATTGGGAAATCATGTGGAAAAATATTTTAACTTTCTTTTATGTAATATATCTCCGAACTTAAAATGTATATTAAATATTCTTTTAACTTTCTTATAAAGACTTTTTATCCTTCTAACCCTTTGGCTATTGTGGACGCTCAGAAATTTTATATTTGTGATACTGAGAGCGAATATAAGCGGCCACAATAATCAAAGGGTTAAAAGGATAACAAATCTTTATAAGAAAGTTATAAGACTATTTGATTTTGTCTGTAAAAACGAAAGATGTTTTCTATGTCAAAAATGAAATGTAGGATTGGGAAATCATGTGGAAAAATATTTTAACTTTCTTTTATATAATGTACCTCTGAACATAAATTATATGTCAAATATTCTTTTAACTTTCTTATAAAGATTTTTTATCCTATTAACCCTTTGACTACTGTGGACGCTCAGAAATGTTATGTTTGTGATACTGAGAGCGAATATAGGCAGCCACAATAGTCAAAGGGTTAAAAGGATAACAAATCTTTATAAGAAAGTTATAAGACTATTTGATTTTGTCTGCTTTGTCGGAAATATGTTTTCTATATCAGAAAAGACTAGTAGGATTGGGAAATCATATGGAAAAATATTTTAAGTTTCTTTTATATAATATACCTCCGTGCTTAAACTATATATCATAAATTCATAATCACATTTTTTGGAAACGTTTGCCATAGCGAAAGGGTTAATATCTAGTATAGCGAGGATAACTTTTACCGGGTAAATATCTAGGCTTGGAACTCTTTTCTGTATTCTATATCAATACGTGAGTTGTGCGAAAAGAAATTCTACTAAATCGCATTTCTCAGGGATAAAAACGTATTCTCGAATTTTAGTTTATTGATTACTGTTCCATAATCTACGATTTTTGTCGCAAATCAGGCGCTGCGAAGAAACTCTTTTCTGTATTATATCTTAACGCGTGAATCGTGCGAAAAGATATTCTAATAAATCAAATTTCTCAGCGATAGAAACGTATTCTCGAATTTTAGTTTCTCGATTGCTGTTCCATAATCCACGGTTTATGTCGCAAAATAGGCGCAGAGAAGGAACTCTTTTCTATATTCTATTTCAAAGTCGTGCGAAAAGAAATTCTATTAAACCGAATTTCTCAACGATAAAAACGTATTCCCGAATTTTAGTTTCTCAATTACTGTTCCATAATCCACGATCTTTGTCTCAAAGTAGACTTTGAGAATAATAAAAACGTAGTATCTACGATAAATTCGACGCAAACCTCAGTAATATACTCGCAAGCAGAGAAGAATCTTATTCAAATGATCGACTTGAGGCAACTACACGCATCGATATTATTATCCTATATTTCCTCATCACGTCTTGCATCCTTCAATCCATCCA